>NC_061120.1:164818863-165114711 GCF_002878395.1 Capsicum annuum | reverse complement strand
AGGCATAAATAATCATCAATTCAATAGTATATCACCATATCCACCTTACATAACTCAATTACCATATCCACCTTCCACAATTCAATACAACCAAACCATGTAAAATAGTCCATAACCCTATTTTCATCACCTTTCAATAACAACCAATACATATAATCCTCTATCACACATATACATATGGAAAAGAACAAAGGCAAACAATATTCATACCTTAGAATTCACCTCTTGATTTTGCAATCCTGTTTGCATAAATAATAGGTGTCGTTCGAAGCTCTCGAGATGACAAACGTATTTATCGGATTACTTTGGAATTTCTACGGTTGAATCAAAAGTAATTTAAAGGTCAAATTTGACTAGGGTTTGTTCTTTCTCAATTATTGATGATACAAATGAGTTTTGGAACTCATATACATGTATATATACACATATTCCCGTCCATAATATAATAGGAAATGACCAAAATGCCTTTAAAATTTAAATAATATCAAATCTGTCCTTTGGTGGACTGTTTTGATAAGCTAAAGTAGATCGACCATAACTCTTTGCTCCGATATTGGATTTGGGTGAAATTGGTTTCTTTGGAAGGATAATTCAAGGGGATTTAATTTCATATAAAGCAGGCCACCCAGTTCGTCCTGTACAAGGATTTATGGTCATTTGAAGTTGACCCTAAAAATCTGTTTTTATAGGCTGAAGTAAAACGAGTATAACTCCTTACTCAGACATTGGATTTGGATGAAACCAATTGCATTGGAAAGAAAAATCAAAGATCTTTCTTTTCATAGGTCGTAGCTCTCCTAGTTAATTATATTAAGGGATTTATGATCATTCGAATTTGACCGAAAAATTCGGCTGGCCTCTGTAGTTTGTGTGCAGGAAATTTTCCTGCACATTTACTATTCCCAAATATCCCGGCCACCATTTTATATCTTGGAATGTGCTTGATTATATCTGAAACCTATCCATTCTTGGAAATCTTTATATCGTTGGAAAGATTATTCAATAACCTTCGCATGGAACCATCGACGGGCAAATTTTGGTTAAATAAAATAAAAAATTAATTCCATATAAATAAGACCAATACACGTACTTGAATACGCCAATACACATATTTGAATACGGGGTGTTACATCTGGAAAACATAGTCTTCCCTATCAACAAAGAAAGACATCTATCCCTTAGGGGATAACCTAAATCTTCTTACTCTCGACAACTTCTTTCAACCTAAACTAAATAGGATCACTATCTTGCTTTTGTTTCACCTTGACTATTAAAGAAGATTTAGAACCATTCTAAATCAATATATTTCTCTAGGCTAAATCAACCAACCAAACTCCCAATCTATAAAGATAGTAAACCTCTCGAACTAACTCTTTCTTCTCATCTTCTATATGAGTAACACTTCTCATTTACAACCTACTAAGAGCGCCAACCACCATATTGGCTTCACCTAGATGGTACAAGGTACTTATATTATAATTTTTCAACAACTCTAGCCATCTCATCTGATGAAGATTTAGATCTTTTTGGATGATCACATACTATAGGCTTTTGTGATTAGTGAACTCATCAATATAAACCCCATAGAGGTAATGCCTTTAAATCTGTAAGGCAAAGACAACTGCTGCCAACTCAAGATTATGAGTCAGGTAGTTCATATTATGAGGCTTGTGCTGTTTAGAGGCATATTCTATAACCTTGCCCCACTACACCAACAAAAAATAAAGTCCAACTCTAGAAACATCACAATAAACCATAAAACCATCAGAACCTTTTAGCAGAGTCAAAACTGGAGTGGTGGGGAGTCAAATCTTCAACTCCTGAAAGATTTTCTCACACAAATCAAAAAATTGAAATTTGAATTTCTTCTGTGTTAGTCTGGAAATGGGAGAATCAATAGAGAAAAATCCTTCAGCAAACCATCTATAGTAATCGGCTAAACACAAGAAACTTTTAATATCTGATGGAGAGATGAGTCTAAGCCAGTTTCTCATTTCTTTATTTTTTTTAGGATCAACCAGAATACCTTCACTAGAAATGATATGAACAAGGAATGCTACTTATTTTAATCGAAATTCACTCTTACTGAACTTAGCGAATAGGTGGTGATCTTTGAGAGTCTGTAGGACAACCCTCAAATGGCCTACATGTTCATCATCACTTTGAGAATAATTGAGGATGTCATTTATGATGACTATAAAGAACATGTCTAAGTACTACTTGAACAACCTATTCATTAAATCCATAAATGCTACAGGAGCATGCATTATTCCAAAGGACATAACAACAAATTCAAAGTGGTCATATCAATTTTTGAAGGTGGTCTTTGGAATGTCACATTCTATGACTCAGAGTTGATGATAGGCTAATCTAAGGTCCATCATAGAAAAGAACTTGGAACCCTGAAACTAATAGAACAAGTCACCAATCTTAGGAATGGGATACTTATTCTTGATTGTGACTTTCTTCAACTAATAATAGTCGATACATATTCTGTGATAGAAATTAAATCTATGAAACTAAAAATGACTAAGAAAACAAGTAAAGAGATAATAGATAAGGATAAAAATTAGACACAAGAAGAAGTAACTAAGAACAAAAGAGTATATCAAACTCAATTACAATCTAATTCAAACATCTAACTCTTACGGTGACGAGGAGGGAGATGATCTCCCTCTAAACCAATATTTCTAAGAGAAAGTTCAACAATAGTTTACCAACACTCTAACTCAATAAAGAAACATTCATCAATAATTAAGAAAAAACTATGAAAATAATCTAGCTCCTAAGTATTTATAGTTTAAGCTAATTGTTGAATATTTAGGGACCAAAAGTGATGCAATTACAAGAAAAGGCCCACTAAGGCCTATTTTGACCCACTCTTGAAATGCTAGAGCAGATCAAAGGCAAACCCAAAGCTCCTTGGGCTATTTTTACCCGATCATGGAATGCTAGAGAAGATCAAAAGGCGAATCCAAATCTCTTTGGCTGTATATCCCGTCCAAGGGGCTTTCTAGCCCCATTTTGCATTCCCTTGGCTCCTCCATTGATCCTTGACCCGATATGAGTGCGATAATCAACACATGATACCCTCTAGATAGTAAGAAGACTTCTTTAAGTACCTCTTGCTTCATGAACAATCCTTGAATCCTTTAGAGCTCTTGGGCTTGACTTCTAATAAATGGCTTGGAGCTAATCTGGATTGTAACATCCTTTCCGTCTTGAGAAGAATTTGACCTCAAATTCAAGGGGTGATCATCGTCTATTATGTGAAAAAGTGAAAGATCACACACATTAAAGGTATTGTGCACTTGATATTCTAGGAGAAGGTAAGTCTTGTAGGTATTATCGTTTATTCTTTCTAGCACTTGAAATAGACCATCACCTTATGGCATCAATTTGACTTTTACTTGGGTTAGGAACCAATCCTTCCAAAGGTGTACCCACACCCAGTCACTCGATTTAAGCACAAGCCCTTCCCCTATTTCTTTTAGCCACCTCTTAATTCTTCTTCTCAAGGCGAATCCTCACCTTTTTATGTATCTTCTTCATGGTTTCTGAACTATTGTTTCCATCTAAGCTTATCACAACATCACTAGGTAAAGGAGTGAGATCTAAAGAGGTAATGGGGTCGAAAATATAAACATATTCAAAGAGAGTCATACAAATAGTTGAATAGATAACACAATTATAAGCAAATTTGACTAGTGGTAGGTGATCCTCACAAGAGGACAATTTTAATTTAAATAATGTGCATAATATAAAACTAAGGTTCTATTTATGAAACATCCCAGATTTTGGTCCTTTAAAATTTTTGAATTTCTAGACTTACTGCTCAGATGACGACCATGTCTATGAGTAATCATAGGTCAGTATAGGTCTTAAGGACAGAATCATAGACTAGCTAGTATGTTGTCCTAGAGTTTTTATTGTGACTACGACTAGGGGTTATGAGTCGTAATGACTCAAAATGAGTCATATAGTCCCATCTGTAACCAAATTAGTGTGATTCCCAAACTATTCTATCTTGAATATGACTTGGACCGTACGAGTCATAGGGTCTCACAACGAGTCATAGGGTATGATTAATAGGGTTACCAGAAAGGGGTCCCTAATCTACTGTCCATACTATGACTTGTGGTAAAAAGCCATAGTGAGTCCTTACGAGTTGTATAGTGACCCGTAGTCACTGGCGATAATTTTTTAGCTTTTTAATTAAGGTAATTTTGGATATTTTCATATTTACACACATAATACCCATTACTTTAAAACACCCTTAAGGCATTATTTTCAAAACTTTAGCACCCAAAGCACTCCAACTCACTAAATTATCCAAGGTCAGGATATTTAGGGTTTCCAAGAAGTTGATCATCTAAGGACTTAAGGGTTGATTTCTCTCAATAAATCTTGGTAGTTAACGCATGTTACTCTTACCCAATTCTTATTTTATGAAAATCATATGTTTTAAACAAGTTTTATTATATGGATTTACATGTGGGTTTTGATATGGTTGAGGGTTTTGGAATGATTGATCCTTGAATTTTTTTTCCCGTGATTTTTATAAATTGATTATTCATTAAATTGAATGCTTTTGATCTAATTTGGTGCATGAGTGTGGGAATTGGAACAGGGGTCATGGTTTTCGCCCCAAATTAATATTTTAATCTTGGAATTGGTTTTGAATAATTGAGTTCCTTCACCCCACTTGTGTAATTGGCTTTGAATGATGAAATTGTCACTTAATTTGACTTACCCACTAATGATATTATATTGTATAAATGGTTAAACAATGAATATGGATTTTGAAGGCCTGGCTATGTTTGAATTAATGAATAAAAGGGATCGAGGCATTCCCCAAGGTTAATATGATTGTTATGGTATATAGATAAGATTGCAAGTGTAAGGGTATGACGATACCCATGGTGTGCCTTAACGGTTGATTCCTTGGTTAATAAATAAGTTATGTGAAACTCTTTTTAAATTGGTATTAATGGTGGTTATTTAGCTAAGCCATGAAGGTGTGAGTCTTATATGACTTATACTGGAAACACTTGTTTTCCCAAATGAGGTTTGGTCTTGATGACTATGTGCACAATTCTCACTATTGATATACATCTGTATCTTGGATTGATATAAGGTCGGGGCATTCTCTAGCATACCTTGATACCTCTTGTTTGTGTGGTTAACACGCACTAAAGACCTTTCAACTAGGAGAGATGTACCTATATATCCCCTAGATACCTATTTATGATGGTTAAGCTACATTGTCCAGGATATATATATGTTTTTATAATTATGTGCATTATCTTGGAATGACTTTTGAAATATGGATCCTGGGATTACTTTATCCTTTATCCCTGAGTAACATACAAGTTCTCAACCCACTAACCATATTCAAATGATGTATCCCTATGCGATATAAGCACTAGAGATACTTCTAGTTTTCCTACATAGTGATAGGTGGATCGTCTCAATTCATTAGTTATTTGTGGTAAAGTGGTGAGCTTTCATTCTCCAAAAGACTTGATCATTCTATCGGTATCTTTCCATCAACTAGAATTATAGATTTCACATTATTATTGTCATTTTCATTATTAGAATCAGGGAAATATCCTAACCTTAATTATTGTTTAGATTATTAGATGCTTTGTGGATATTTACTGTGGATTAGGTTTTGATATATGACATCCTTAAATGTCTTTGAGCTTATTACATTTTCTATCTTGTTATGGTTTTGGATTTCAACCACTGCTAGGTATGTTATGTTATATTTGGGTAGGCAATGGTTGTGGTCTCCAGTCCTTGGTGGACTTAAGATACCCATCACGGTCAGAACCTGGTTTAGGTCATAAAAAAGTTAGTACCAGAGCTTAGGTTTAGTGTCTTTGTGTGTCCACAAAGCCATGTCAAGTAGAGTCTCTTTTATGGGTATGTAGTGTGCCACACTTATAAGGGAGAGGCTATGAGTTATTTAGAAATACTTTCCTTTCTTGTGATCTACTTTTGGGCTTGTCTTGAGACTTGGTATTGGAGTGCAAGATTGTTTTGCTGAATAGTGACATGGACATTTGAGGCTTGTGGTGTATGTGTAGTAGGGTGACAATGAGAAGAAGAAACAAGTTGAGATCGGGGAGAGTCAAAGTAAGAGACCCTGATACATTAAGTAGAGTGAAGGTTAGAAGAATTTGGGAAAGATGCCAGACAATAGTCTAAGAAGAATAGGGGAATTTTGGTTTATTTTCCATGGCTAGTGCTCCATACCCTAAGCCATCCGATGATCATTAATTTTATAGAAATAGTAGATTTAAGGCACAAGGTAACTTATCTCATACCAGTGGGGCCTAGTCAGCTCTTTCCCATCCTTCTTGTATATTTTGTAGATAGTTGCCCCATGGCTTTTGTGATGAGGAGAGGAATAAGTGTTTCAAATGTGGCCAGCCTAATGATATTTAGAGGAACTATCCTTAAAATAATGTTTCTACTAGGATGAGTTCATGATTGTTGATTCTTCAGCTCCTGCACCAAAGAGTGCTACTTCTGGCTTTGACACTGGTCGAAATCATTTGTATGCTCTTGCCACCTATCAGGATTTAGAGGTTTCTCTTGATGTAGTTACTAGTGCATTAAAAATTTTCTCTTGTGATATATTTTGTTTGCTTGATACTGGGTCTACCCTTTCTTATTTGACCTCTTATATGGCTATCTATTTTGGTTTTAGTCTTGAGTGTATTTTGGATCCCTTTTTTATGTCCACCCCATTGGGTGACTCTATTAGGGATCGAAGAGTCTATAAGTGTTATGTGGTATCTATCTATGGTAGGGAGACACTAGTGGATCTGATATAGTTGGAAATGTTAGATTTAAATGTAATTTAAGTGATCGATTAGTTGTACTTGTGCTATATGTCTCTTGATTGTAGAACCCGAAAGGTTAGTTTCCAAATTTCCAAATAAGGCTATGATTTAGTGGGAAGGTAGTTCCTTAGTGCCTAAGGGAAGGTTTATTTTATATCTTAGAGCCTAAAAGTTGATTTTCAAGGGGTGTATCTATCAGTTAGTCTGAGTTAAAGATTCTAACTTAGAGAGTCCTCCTTTGCAATTTGTCCCTATGGTCTGTGAGTTTACCGAGGTGTTTCCTAATGATCTTTCCAGTTTTCATCCTAATAGGGAAATTTGAATTTGGGATTGATCTTTCTTCATACACTCTTTATTTCTATAACTTCTTATAAAATAGCTCTGGTTGAGTTTGAAAAACATAAGGAGAAGTTGAAAGATCTTCCAGATAAGGGTTTTATTTGCCCTAGTTCTTCTCCATAGGGTGCTTTGGTACTCTTCTTGAGTAAGAATGATGGGTCCCTTTGAATGTGCATAGATTACCGCCAATTGAATAGGGTGACCACAAAGAATAAGTAGCCTCTTCCTAGAATTGATGATCTCTTTGATTAGCTTCAAGGAGTTAAGTACTTTTCTAAGTTTGATCTTCGGTTGGATTACCATCGCTGAAGATTGGGAAGGTAGATATCCCTAAGACTGTTTTCCATACTCGGTATGGACATTATAAGTTCTTGGTCATGTCTTTCAAAATAGCTAATTCCCCGATGATATTTATAGATCTTATGAATTTGTTATTCCATTAGCTATTGGATTTATTCATAATTGTGTTTATTGATGATATTTTGGTGAATTCCAAGAGTGAGATGGATCATGTAGATCACCTCCGCATAATGTTTCACAACTTTAAGGATCAAAAATTGTATGCTAAAGTTTCTAAGTATGAGATTTGGTTGAATACTGTTATTTTTCTAGGTTATGTTATTTCTAGTGAGGGGATCATGGTGGATCCACAAAAAGTTTTGGTGGCTAAGAAGTGGCCTAAAACCATGACTCCAACCGATATTCTGAGCTTCTTGGGCTTGGCCAGATATTATAGGAAGTTTGTGGATAGTTTCTCTTTTATTACTGCTCCATTGATAGACTGACTCAGGATAAGGTAAAGTTTTTATAGTCTGACGCTTGCAAGAGTAGTTTATAGAATTTTAAGGATAAGTTGACTTCTTCTCCAATTTTGACCCTGCTCGAAGGTACTGATGGCTTCGTGGTTTATTGTGATGAATTTCATATGGGACTTGGTGCAGCATTGTAGAGTTAAATTCTATGCTTCTAGGTAGCTGAAGGTGCATGAGAAGAAATATCTGACTCATGACTTGGAGTTATTGGTGGTACTCTTTGCTTTGAAGATTTGGTGCTATTACCTGTATGTGGTTTATGTTGACATCTTCTCAGACCATAAGATTTTGCAATATATTCTCACCTAAAAGGAGTTGAATCTCAGGAAAAGGAGATAGCGTCAATTCCTCAAGGACTATGGCATGAGTCTCCATTATCACCTAGGCAAAGCTAATTTGGTTGTTTGTGCTTTTAGCAGGTTGTCTATGTGGAGCTTGTCTCATGTTGATGTGGAGAAATGAGGTTTTCCAAAGGATATTCACCATCTGGATAATCTTAGGGTACATTTTTTGGACTTTGAGGATAGAGGTGTAATTATGCAAGAGATGGTAAAGTTATCTTTTGTTACTGAGATGAAAGGGAAACATATCTTAGACCATATTTTGATGCAGATCAAGGATGATGTGGGTCCCCAGAGGGTAATGACTTTTGAGATTAGTAGTGATGGTATGTTGAGGTACCAGGGCAGACTGTGTGTTCTCCACATTAATGGATTATGAGAGAGGATCTTGACTGAGACTCATGAATCGAGGTGCACTATTAATTCTAGTTCTATAAAAATGTACCATGATTTGAAGGAGATTTATTGGTGGAATAACATAAAGAGGGATATGGCCAATTTTGTGGCCAAGGGTATGGTGTGTCAGCAAGTGAAGGTTGAGTCTTGAGGCCTGGTGGATTATCTCAAGAGATTGAGTTGCCTGTGTGGAAATGGGAAGTAATTAATATGGATTTAAATACTGGTATTTTGCGGTCTCACCAGCAGTTTGATTCAATTTGGGTCATTGTGAATAGGATGACCAAGTCCTCTCATTTCTTACTAGTAAGAACTAATTATTCGCAGAGGATTACATAAGTTTGTTCATTTAGGAAATCATCAAGTTTCATAGTACACCCATTTCTATTATACCTGATTGTGGTACGCCATTCTCGTCCTACTTCTAGTAGTTTTTTAGAGATGTTTGGTAACTAAGGTGATACTTAACACTACTTTTCACTCTTAAGTATATGGACAAGTGGAGAGAACTATTCACACATTGGAGAATAAGCTTTGAGCTTGTGCGATCGACTTTGGTCATATTTGTGTTAATCATTTACTTCTCAATGAGTTTGCTTATATCAATAGCTATCACTCTAGCATTGTAATAGATTCATTTAAGGATTTATATGGTAGGATATATCATTATCCTATTAGGTGGTTTGAGGTTGGCGAGGCTGGGTTATTTGGTCCTGATTTAGTTTATCAGGCTATGGAGAAGGTGAAGATGATTCAGGATAGGCTTAAGACATCCTAAAGTCACCTAAAGTACTATGCATATGTAAGGTAAAGGGGTTTGGAGTTTGATTTAGATGATTTGGTGTTCTTGAATGTGTCTCCCATGAAGGGAGTGATGCGATTTGTGAAGAAGAGAAAACTCAGTCCCCATTATATTGGTCCATATCATATTCAGAGTTGAGTGGTCAATGTGGCTTATGAGTTGGAATTACCTTCAATTTTGGGTTCTACCTATCTAGTCTTTCATTTTTTAATATTGAAGAAGTGCGTGGGTGATCCTTCCTTAGTGGTTCCTTTGGACAGTGTTGTGTTTGGGACTTATCATTTGAGGAGATCCCAGTTGAGATCTTGGATTGGCAAGTCTGTTGGTTGTAGACAAATGAGGTGTCTTCAGTGAAGGTTCTATTGAGGAATCAAAAGTTTGAGTAAGCTACTTAGGAAGCCGAAAAGGACATGAAGTCCAAATACCCATTCTTGTTTCCCGCTCCGGACAATCGTGATTGAGGTATGTGTATTCCTTAATATCTTTGTTTTCTGTCTATATTAATGGTAAGTGTGGTTGTATTCCGTGTTAAATCGTTCTAAGGGATGCCTTGTATCATCATTTAATGATGAATGATCCTAAGGGGAGAAAATGAAACACCCCATATTTTGGTCCCTGAAAATTTTTTAGTTTCTAGACTTACTACTCAGATGACGACCCTCTCTATGAGTCATTACAGGTCTTAAGGACCCAATCATAGCTTGGTTAGTATGTTGGCCTGGAGTTTATATTATTACTATGACTAGTGGTTACGAGTCATAAAGACTCAAAACGAGTCGTATAGTCCTATCTGTAGCAACACTAGTGCGATGCCCAATGTATTTTGTCTTTACTATGACTTGAACCATACAAGTTTTAAGGTCTCACAATGAGTCGTAGGGTGTGAGTGGTAAGGTTATCAGAAATGGGTACCTCGGCTACTTTCCATACTAACAATCGTGGTGATGAGCCAGAGTGAGTCTTTATGAGTCGTATAGTGACCCGTAGTCATTGGTGACAAATTTTTAAGATTTTTAATTAAGGATAATTTGGATATTTCCCTCTTAACCCACTTAATACCCACGACCATAAAACACCCTTGGGGATTATTTTAAACACTTTAGCACCCAAAGCACTCTCTCAAACTCTGAATTCTCCAAGGTTAAGATACTTAGGGTTTCAAAAAAGTTATTCATCTAAGGTCTTAAGGGTTTATTTCACTCCATAAATCTTGGTATTTAAGGTATGTTACACTTCCTTAATTCTTATTTTATGAAAAGCATATGTTTTAAAAAAGTTTAATTATATGGATTTGAATGTAGGTTTTAATATGGTTGAGGGTTTTGGAATGATTGATCCTTGAATTACTTTCCCATGATTTTATGAATTAATTATGCTTTGAATTGAATGTTTTTCAACTGATGGGGTGCATAGGTGTGGGAATTGGAATGGTGGTCAAGTTTTTCCCCCCAAATTGATGTTTTAAGATTAGGAATTGGTTTTGAATATGAGTTCTCTCAACCCAGTTCTGTAATTTGCTTTGAATGGTTGAATTGTCACATGGTTTGACTTACCCACTAATGATATTGGATTGTATAAATGGTGAAATAATGAACATGAATTTTGAAGGCCTTGTTGGCTATGTTTGAATTAATTAACAAAGAGAGTCGAGGCATTCCCCCAAGTTAGTATGATTTTTATGGCATAGAGATAAGCTTGTTAGTGTAAGGGTACGATGATACCCATGGTATGCCTTAACGGTTGATTCCTTGGTTAATAAGTGGGTTATGTGAAACTTATTTTAAATTAGTCTTAATGGGGATTATGTAGCTAAGCCATGAAGGCTTGGGTCTTGGATGACTTATACTGGAAACTCTTGTTTACCGACATGAGGTTTGGTCTTAGTGACCATGTGCACAGTTCACACTATTGATATATTTATTTCTTGTATTGACGTGCGATCGGGAATTACCTAGTCTTCCTTAATACCTGTGGTTCGTTCAGCTAACATGCACTGGGGCCTTTTCAACAGGGAGACTGAAACTATATAGCCCTTTGATGCCTGTTTATAATAGTTGAGCTACATAGTCCAGGATAAAGTTTTACTTCATGCTAAGCCTCGTTCTTTTTCTATACATGACATGTTTATTTCTGTAAATGATTGTGTGCATTGGCTTCGAATGACTTTTGAATTATGGATCCTATCATTAGTTTATCCCCCTGAGTTACAAGATAGTTCTCAACCCACTAACAGTCTTCGAATGTTGTATCCTCATGCGATGCAGGCACCATAGATACTTCTACTTTTCCTTCCCAGTGATAGGTGGATCAGCTCGGTTCATCGGTCATTTGTCATAAAGTAGTGAGCTTACATTCTATGGAAGACTTGATCATTCCATCGGTATCCTACCATAAACTAGAATTAAAGAGTTCATACTATCATTGTTAGAGTTGGTGGCATGTCCCGACTTTTTTGTTTTTGGATTAGTAGAGGCTTTGTGGATATTACTGTGGATTGGTATTGATGTGTGACATCCTTAAATGTCTTTGAGCTTATTACCTTTTCTATCTTGTTATGGGTTCAGATTTCTACCACTGCTAGGTGTGTTTTCTTATGTTTGGGTAAGCAATAGGGATGGTCTTGAAGTCTAGGTGTACTTGAGATACCCATCATGGCACGACACTGGATTGGGTCATGACAATTTACCACCTCCATTTGCCCATTGATTTTTTGGTGGAAAGACGTTGAGTAAAGCTATTTGGTGCCAAGACTACCCTATAACGACCTCCAAAAGTTACTAAAGGACTTAGAGTCCCAAGCAATAACAATGGTACAAGGAACTCCATGTATTTTTGACAACATGTTCAATAAACAAAGAAGCCACATTATAAGCATCATCAATTTTAAGACATAGAATGATAAGGGCCATTTTTTAGAACCTATCAACCACAACAAAAATGCAATCTCTACCCCTCCTCGTCCTAGGAAAACTCAAAACAAAATCCATAGAGATGTCAAACCATTGCCATTGGGGGAGTGGGTAGAGGGTAATGGGGTGTATAATCCTTGAAGGATAAGGTGGGATTTTTCCATTCTACAATCCATGCATTGGCCACATATTCTAGCAACATGTTAACATATCTTGGGCTAAAAGAATTGTTTCCCTAGGATCCTAAGGTTCTTGTCATTTTCAAAGTGACCCATCATACTACCATCAAGTTCCTCTCTAACAAATAATTTTATTCATGATCTAGAGGGAACACACAATCTTCTTTTTTTGAATAAGAATCCATCAAACCTATAGTAGGGAATAAAAGCAGTATCCCTCTCCCACCTTTCTCTACCTAATGTCTCACAATTCCTGTTTCAGCTGTGACAAGTAGGTGTTCTACCAAAGATGCAAGAGGCAGAGATGGTAGATCACGTGTTGTTGGTTGTGGGGCTACTCAGCCAGTTGGTAGTCACAAATAGTGTTACATTATATCAGTCATATCTAAGGCAGATACTTCAGATGTTGTGATCGCAAGTATCGTTTTGTTTGTTTCAGACTTGCATCTTATTATTTGATCCTGGATTGACTTTCTTCTATGTGACTATATAGTTTGCTTTGGGTTTTGATTCTATTAGGGGGCCTCTTTCCGTGCCTATTAATGTATCTACTCCAGTAGGTGATTCTTTAGTGGTGGATCGGGCGTACCGATCTTGTGTTGTGGCTTTTGTCTGGCGTGAGACTTTGATTGACTTTCTTATGTTAGACATGGTTGATTTTGATGCTATTTTGGGTATATATTGGTTGGCTCTTTCTCATGCCGTCCTAAATTGTTAAGGAAAGACTGTGACTTTAGCTTCGCCGAGGGCACTTATAAATTAATAAAACACCCTCTCATAGGATCACAAAGCAAGACAAATCCACAATTGATAATGAAACATTTAAACTCATGCTTTTACTTGTTCGTATAAACAACCACACCATAATAAAAAAATGGATTTCATAACAAGTGAGGGAATTTTGTAAATCATGATCTTATATGAATTCTCAAAACTCATAGCATTCATACACAAAAATATATTTCTAGTTTAGGGAAAACCCCATAGTTTATTCAAGATTTAATCATAAAATGGGGTCCCCAATGCATGCTCTTCAATAATTTCAAAACCCATTGCGTATACATAAATATATATTCTTAAAGTTTGAAAAAAATGATACAATCAAGATCATGAGATTTAGTACAGTCCCACAAACCTTTTGACAAAGAGAAACTGAAGAGAACATAGAGAAATTGGACCCTCGAAGCTTGAATTCCTCAAACCCTTAGTTTCTCCTCTCTTTCTTATGGAGGGATGATTAGGAATTTTGTAGAGGCAATATAACATTTAATAGGCCTTAATTTCGTCCAAAGAGGGTTAGGAATGGTTATGGGATAATAAAATACCTTTATGCCCTTAATATAAATCAAATGAAACATTTTTTAATGCCCCAGAGTGGCTTTGCGTCGCATAGCCATTGCATACCTCAGGGTGTGTGTCATATGGACAAGGCATAGCTGAGGAAGTATGCTTTGTCAATTGGTGTGTGACGCATGCCCATTGCACACCCTTGACTTTGCCTCATTCAAACACTCATAACTTTTGACTTCGGACTCGAATTGACATATGGTTGGTGGCGTTGGAAAGAAGACTCGAAGGGATTTAATATGGTATTCGGTAGGACACACAACTCTTTATGTACTAGGAGAAATTATCACTGGAAATTGAACCAAACCAATTCGTCAGCTAAAAGTCAATCAATAAGAAAGTTCTCAACTTAGCCTTTGAGCTAGGAGATTTTTGTGGGGTATAATCATCTCCAAGGATGTTCTCACACTAAGGAAATATTATTTACACATATCTAAGTAGAAACCATTGGGTTCAGGTCTATAAATATAGGAAAGATGGTTCAACTTTATCCTGATAGTGCGGGGTGTTATATAAAATGTAGGTGGCACAAGAAAATGAAAAACACAACAACTACCACTCATATAAGACACAAAGGTCAAGATGACAATGTATAGGGACTTTAACCCAAAGGCTATACCCCTAGGATATTACCATACCAATCCACTCAATCTAGTACTAAATAATATTATCTACAGGAGTAGCCAAGTATGCATAAATCTATACGAAGACATACGACCATATATATAGTAACGCATGCAAACACCAAAGAGTATAAATACCTCAATTCAACTCAAATGGAAAATAATAGATAAAACCCAAGGCTCACATATAATGTTGGAATACGAAGTCATGGTCCTTAACTGATTTAAGGGGTATTAATCTGAATATGTCCAAACCCAGACTGAACATTTGTATTACCAACTAAAACACTAAGTACACTACCTCTAGGTGAAGGTGCCCCATTCATTTGAGGCTGATTTGACTATGTTGATTGGTTGATAACCCCATATCAGGGGCACTCTCTAGACCAATGTCTTATAAATCTATAGTCATATAAAACCCCTAAAAAACTAACCTAGTGAGAAAAATGAGCTGACACCAATTAGCTGACCAACTCATGCCTGGGGAACTCCCTAAATTGATGACCCATCTCGTCATAATAAAACCATACCCCTAGAACTCTCTGATGTACTGTACATTCTAACCTAGAATGGTTGACATGACCTAAAGACCTAGGTTGAGAACCTCATAATATATGATAAAAACAATGTCCACTGCAACCATTATGACCTATTTGAGAGCTACCTATAGCCTAAGGTTCTACCTATATGAATCTGATACACTACAAGTGACATTGATCTCTGATGGGAGGATCACTACCCCTAGATGGAATAGCACTAAGGTTACACTGCAGACATAGACTTTTAACACCACATGAACTCTCTATAGCACTCGCATTACCAATAACCTGAATAAAAGTAGACCTAATTTCTATCAAATTCTTTAACTCTAATTGGACAGGTAAAGTCAATCCCTTAATAAACCCATAAGCATCTTAAGCTCTATAGGAAATAACATAAGACTATGTCTGCCCACTAGAGAAACCTAATCTCATACTATAAAATTGATAAGAAGGCTATCTTAACACCAATAAATCCATCTCTAGCTTGAGAACCACTCGATGTACCAGACACCACCCAAACTATGATGTAAAAAATACAGAATTCCTAACACTGAATCCTGAAAAGCTGAGGTAGTCACAAACTCTGTTGGGATATGGGCTAGAACCAAACCCTCTAGTTGACATTAAAGATCCTCGATATAAGTCTCTGATTCCCTAGTCTGACACTATGTAGAAACTCTAGTGACACTCATAAAAGTCTTATTTGCATCTACGGACAACCTCGGTCTATCCATCTGAGAAAAAGTGGCTTTACAAAAAGTTCTAGTGGTTCATATAAATATGAACACATGACAAGGAATAAAGAAAAGAATTCCCAAAGAAATCCCCATATCCTCCTAAAGATAGGATACAAGTGTCTCCATACCAATCTGCAGTACTTACCCTAAGTCTCCAATCCATGGTTTCTCTACATGATGTACACATCAATGATAAGAACTCATACTATGATCTGCAAGTTGTAGAAGTATAGTACTGTACATCATTGATAAGAACTCATACTATGATCTGCAAGTTGTAGAAGTATAGTATGAGTACCAACACGTGGTACTTAATAGGCATAGAATAATTACACTCTAAAAATAATACAAGTATAAATAAAATGTAAAGTAGAAATGTATATTATGGGCAACTACTCAAGAAATGAAACATAATAATGCTAATAGAAAAACATTGGTAAACTATCAGGTACTACCAATAACTAAGGGCGAGACATAGTTCCATAAGTATCCATCTAATATACGATAGTATAATGAAAGAAGTAACATATAATGTATAATAAAATTATGAAGGAAGAGATATACAAGATATATATAGTAACGATATGAAGAAATAATATATATATATACATAGATATAATAATTACAAAAGGAATCGATCATATATCATAAGGATAACTAAAACTAAAAGTGATAACTTGGATTTGTTGCCCTAATTGCCTAAATCTCACAAGGATTACAGTATTGACAAGGGAATAACTCTAGCATAATAAGGGCCTCCAACCTAGTGAATAATCATTAAGTAGCCTAACAATATTTAACTTTACCATAAAAGGAGTAATGGATCAGAAACATACTAACAACCTCAGAAACCATTCCATAGCTAGTCTGTCAGGCATCACATAATAATACCCAGCAATGATATCCTAATCGGCTAGTCTAGACAAACAATTACCTAATCGAGACTTTATAAGCCTAAAAGGTATTGCCAAACACTCATCAAACAAAAACCATAACCTATACTTTTATAGCCCCATAAAACTGATAGATATAAGTACTAAACAATTATACTGGTAATAGGCGATGCATACGATTGAATGCAAGTCATGAAAACTAGGTGATGCAAGATGATTCAAGTACTATCCAATTAAGTTCTATGATGTACCATGTGTATACGCTTCCCCCATCTCAATAGCTTGCAAAGAAAGGACCAACGATGACTATCCTTCTCCTGTACTGAATCAAAACAAGAGACCCATAGAGGATTTATAATATCCTTATACATTGCCTAGTCTCAAACTAGCACTTTCATAATCCATCATAAAAAATTACCCTATTGAGTACATATATATCAAGTATAATAAATGTAAGACTTAAACCAGAACTAAATATATGAATATATATAAATCCATTTCCCAAGTTCGAATTTGGGACTAAAATGGTATAATGATGTAGAAAGGGTTGAAATCTCCCTAGACCGAAATGAACAGTAGTTGTAAAATGAGTGGATCAATAAATGACAAGAATAAATCTCGGTCTAATTTCATAAATGATCATTTAGTTTTAAATATCGTAATTCCATAATAAGAGTGGTACGATTTATATATTCAAAGAATCAATTTTAAAGTTAAGAAAAGTGGGAATAAATCACTTTTTTAGAAAATAGTAGTAAAATTAATGTTTAAACTAGAATCCTATTACTAAATAAGTGCAAATGGGTCTAAATTTATGCATGTAATTACCAGTATTGAAATAATGCAACCGTAAGTGTCTAGGCATCCATAACTGTAATCACATACTTTCTAAGGATAGAATAGTAATCTAGTGTCCAACAAGTATCGTAGCCACAGCCTCGATCCTAACAATATATTAAAATTAATGTCTGCCAACACTATAATTCAAAAGCTAAGGTTAACAAGGAGCTAAAGCTACTAAAGGTATCTAACCAGGGTATACAATCCAACTCACTAAATAATATGGTAATTCTCATACTCAAGGTGTGCTTCATGTCAATATATGGTCAAAAAGATCATAATTTGGCATAATAGAATCCTACAATTGTAAGGAGTATCCTAGGCTAAGGTTTGGGTCACATTTCTATTTAAATCCCCTAGATAGGTCAAGTCAAGATATTATCAAATATAAACCTATAATATAATGCCTACATAGAATATAATATATGTAATACACAATCACATAGAGAAAATTAGATCAAAGCCTACCTCGATGTCGAACCACAACCTCAAACCGTGTATGAACTGTTTGTCCTTGCTCCTTGACCCCAAATAGATGTCACACTACTAAAAATTAATATATGTATTAGAATGAGTAAAACAATGCTTTTATTTCAATATAAAACTTTGAACCTAAAATTGAATAAAAAATAGGCCCATGTGGTCCGCAAATAAAATTATAAAATTAAATCCATCACAGGTCCCTCAAAGTACAAAGAATGTTATTTCAAAGATTGAGCATGAACAGAGCATAAAATGGAGCCTAATTTATCCCAAGAAAAAAAGTAAATGGATTGACCAAGGAATGATTAGCTAACGTACCTATACTAAATGGGATGAAATCCAAATAAAATTCTAAGCTCCAAGGGCCTCTGAGGGTTCAAAATGAATGAAATGTTAGGAAAGAGGTACTTATATACTGTCAGGGAATTACTCTTTGCAAATGAGAGGTCCTAGGGTCACGATCGTAAAGAACAGGAAATTAATTTATTGTGTACACGATAACAAATTAGGGAAGGCCATCACGAATGCAATAAATCCTTCACAAATATGAAAAAGAAGAAGATGGATGGTTAGACTAACTCTTCACCACGAATGTGATAGAAGGCTTTTGAACATAAAGGTTAGAATCTTGACCCTTTGCAAATGCAGCCTACTCCTCGCAGATGCAAAAAGTAAAGGTGTCCTACACCAGAGGCTAAATACAAAAAAAATAGCTAAGTCGTAATGGACTTTGAGCAGGTGTTCGAGATTCATTTGGAACCCCATTTGCATAGAAGAACTATGATACTATACCAAATTCAACATTCGAAACTCATTAAAACCATTTAAATTTCCATACAAGGTTTTTGTGATTAAATAAGGACCTCACACCCTTTGTTCCATTTTTATCAAATCTACACAATAGCCCAAATAAGTCCAGAAGCGTTGGGAATCAGACCAAGAGTCCCCTAACCTAAATCAATGCTCTGGAGATAACAACGTTGTTGGAATTCTCATACAATATTGTTTACTATGATAATTTTTTGAAGACCAATTCCTAGAAATGGAATATCCAAAATAGAGAAATAAGCCTAAAATGAACTATCCAAAATCAAACTGATAATTTTTGTAACTCATAAATGATATGTTGCTTCTATGTGGAGGAACAAAAGGGTGAAAATTCTTGAAATTAATGAAATGACCTAGAGGTTCATTACATTCCTATTATTTTTCCACGTTGTTCTTAGATAATGAGATACTAATCAAACCATCTGAGCCTATAGAAGAGTATAAGGAGGAGGACAATGTGTTTATATTCTTGAATTTATTATGCCAAACTTAGAGAATTATATTCCTAAATTAAGGTATAAGAAGTGCAAAATGTGGAATCTATTATTTGGTATGTTTATATATTTATCTCTGTCTCTCTCTCTCTCTATCTCTCTCTCTCTCTCTCTATATATATATATATATATACACACACCACCGCCACTAGAGTGGAGTAGAAAATTGATGCAATGTTAAGGGTACAATTTCTATCCTCAAAATGGAAGAAAAATTGCTGAAGTTGATTTATCATGTCATGATGTTAAATAAAGGCCTTGTTGGGAGACAACCCAATTAAAAGTGTAGTTTCTTGTTTTATTATTTTTATTTATTCTTACAATGTCGATTTTTTGTATGTTTTTGTTTTTGTAGACTTAGGAGATGTCTGAGCACCAAAAATTTGAATCTAAGGATTAGGCTTGAGCGTAAGTGTGGGGTGCATATGAACCTTCATGAAAGTGAAGAAAAATTCTTCTAGTTTGGCCCTAAAGGGCCTCTGGGAGTATCTTTAACCCTCATTTTACTTTTTTTATTTTTGTGGGACAAAGCATGATTTGAAGTGTGGGGTGGTATATCTTTCAATATCTGTTTAGGGTGAAGTATGCGATAGGATTTTATTTACTATTATTATTAGTACTACTACTACTACTACTACTATTACTATTATTATTGTTTTTATTATTATTATTATAATTATTATTTTAGATGTTGATTGCATCATGTCATGATTATTTGGTATTACTGATATGGCGGTTTTAGGGACCAAACAATCATGACATGATGCAATCAACTTCAAACAACGTCAGTAACATGAACCCCAAAATATAGGCTTTATCCAACCAAAAAGAGTGTAACCAAAGAATAACATATCAATATCAAGCCAAAACATCATTTAAGGTCCCACATGGTCCCACATAAATAAATAACGTCACAACCTACCAATATGTCACGATCCGAAATAGGGCCTAGTCATGATTGGTATCTAAAGACCACCATGAGCCGTAGACCACCCTCTTAGCCTAGCATCTAGAACATAATGAAATAATACAGTGAAATCTAACCAAATAATAATAAGAAGGATAGATAACCAGATGTAAACTCTATGAAACAAAACCAACATCTAACCTACGCTTGTCCACAAAAGTCTCTAAAACCAAAAAAGCCAAATAGTTCAGGACAAAAACGAAAAGAAAATCCAAGAAAAATACAAAAACATAAAGAAAATAGATAAAATGACCGGGCCTTCCAAAGGATGGAAGCTCACCACTTCACAAACACTCAACAGATGTACCAAACCACCTAATGTTGCACAAGAGTAATAGAAAAACCGACAAAACCTACATCATGAAATAATGTAGGCATTATGGGATGGTCAGTGGGATAAGCACTGGCATGTGACTCAAGGGAAGTGATAAAATAATGCCAATGCCACAAACCAGGAAAAACCATATTCACAACCATTATATATAGATATATAGGATACTAGGATAAGGACAAGGGTCATAAACATGAGAGTTTAAACCATTATCCTGAACAGTGTAGTTTTCTACATACTAAAGGCACCCATGGGCTATATGGGTTCAGTCCCCCTACTGAAAGGGCCGCAGTGCATATTAGCTGCACGAATTGAGAAATCTGAAGTAAAGTCTAAAGACACCAAGGCTCTAGCCTTTCCAAAATAGAATATGTGAACCAAGAACATAGTCATATAGACTCCCACACCGAAAAATGTGGTTTCAAGTATAGTCCCCCTTGGGACCACAACTTTATGGTGAGCTACATAATTCCCGTTAAGCTCAAATTAAAATAGTTTGCACATAAATCCAACCATTAACTTAGGAGTTTTATATTAAGGCATTTACCACTTGGTATCGTCATACCAATTATGCTTGCAAGCTCATATAATCATGCCAAGCCAATCCATGTAGCATTTGACTCCCAAGTTCTATTTAAAATAAAAAACAATGTCCACAAAAGGCCTTTCAAATTTGTTTTAACCAATTATCCATTAGTGCAATGCAATGGGTTCATAAATAAGTTGAATTATGCTATTATCCATGTTCAAAAACCAAATTTACAACGTGGGTTGAGGTTAATACCATTACCAAGCCAAAAAGTCCTCAATTTGGGGAAACCCATATTCCCCACTCCAATTCCCATAACAATGCACCCATTCAGTCCAAAAATCATAATTTTAAAGCATATATTGTCAATTTAAATCATGGAAAAAGTAATTCAAGTAATACCAATCAAAACAGCTCAACCAAATTTCAAACCTATTAATTCAAACCATATAGATAATGAGTAAGTGACATAATGTAAAATTAAAGTTAGGAAATGAGATACATACCTGAAATACATAAGAAATTGAAAACAATTCAATGTTTGGAGCCCAGAATATTAATTCTTTGTAAAACCCTTGAATTTTCTTGGATTTTTAGTTTAAGAGAGAAAGAGAATGATTTGATCTTTGAAAACTGATGGGAAAGGGTTATTTGATATTTAAAAGCCACAAAAATGTGAAAAGACCAAAAAGCCCCTCACCCCAAGTGAAAAAAAAAGGAGTGATTTTAAGACAGCAGTATGGCATGCCAATATCGCAGAGGCTAGACTCCCTGCCATGCTACTAATGTGGAACTCTAGTGGCTTGATATGCCACTATCGTGAGGTACACTTCCTCGGAGTTTCAAAATAGCCCTGAACCCCTTTAAAAAATTCTGAAACTTTTCCAAAACACCCTTTTCACATACCTAAATATTTTGAAGACAAAAATCAATGATACACATACGGGAGGGTCAAAAATAAAATCATTGAAATTTTATGGTGTCTAACCAAAAAATTATCTATATAGGCCCCCACATGGGCATATAAATCACCTAAACACATTTCCATGTTACAATCCCATACCCATAGCATAATTTTATATTATTATTAATTACCCAACTTATTCTTAATAAAGTTAAGATATAACCTACCTCAAATGCCACAAACCTATCCAAAAAGCCTTTAATCTGAAGCTTTTCCCATACAAATGGACCCAAAATCAACTAAAACATACAAATACAAAATCTATGCTTCAAAACAAAGCCAACGATACCCATATTGCCTAAGTTTGAGTCAGGGTCAAAAAGGACCCTCAAAACGTGTTTCAAAAAAGAAAGGTAAAATTAGAAGTTTAGTTCAAAAATATATTTCCCCTGATTAAAAGACCCATAGAAGAAAATCTAAGTGAAAATGGTTAGAAGTTGCGGTTCAAATCAAAGAAATACTATTTTTGGTCCTTTCAGGCCAAAATCCTCAAATTCCACTTTTAAATTTGCTTTTAAAAAAGATTTAAATGATAAGGTTGAAGAAAAATAGCTGGAATAGGTGTTTTGGAGATTACCGAAGCTTAGAACTGAAAAAACTTGCTCAAAAGCTCGAAATCCTAAGCTCTAAATCTTTAAAATGGTGAAAATGGCAAAAAGTCGTTATTTAAATGGCACAGGCATCACATACGCGATCACTTGGTATCTTAAGTGACTATCGCTTAAGTGGCTATGTGTCACTATCACGACCCAATTTCTCAAGTCATGAGGGTGCCTGCCATAACCCATTAGTAGGAAAGTCAATCCGCGTAGTCCATAACGGCCAGTAACGGACTACTAACTATATATAAAGTAGAGAATTGCAGAATAGATGAAATAAATACACAATTACATAATAAAGTCCCAGGACCTGGTGGTATCAGTACAAGAGCTTCTAATAATATAATAAGAGTGCAAAAGTGGAACAAATGAAATAAATTACACTAATACAATTTATCTCCGAATACAACATAGAGACTAGTCTAATACATAAGGTAGAGATGAGTAATACTCTGAATGTCAAGAGATCACTCTAAGTCTCCGGACCATGGCTGCTCCGCAGGATGCACACAAAAACAACGATAACCCATACTATTATCTACAGACCGAAGAAGTGTTGTATGAGTACAAATAAGTGGTACTCAATAGGCAACTGCCAACAAAACTCCAAAGATAAAGTAGATATATATAGAATATAAATAGAATGAAAATTACACTTAAATGCCCAACATCCATATAAGACAACCAATAAGGTAATAAGGATAAACGATTCTATCCATGTCCAAGAGACTAAAATATTGAAACTAAAGAAGTAATAAGGATGAACCGTCCTATTCCAGTCATATTCATGAATCTCAATACTATTCCATATATCACTAACCAATATGCAAACTATAAGTGCAAGAAAGATACAAATTAATATACAACACAAGGGAATGAGTATATAATATGAACAATTGAAGAAACGGATATATGAATGTTCCATAGCTATATATAGTATGGTATATCTATATATACATATGGATATAAAGTCAACTAACATCAATACCTAAATCATCATGTGTTCACTTTTAAGGCCTCATTATAATCCTATCAAGATCTAGTACTATCATACTCAAAGTTTCTAATTCATATGTCTAAATATAAGATAAACATGCATAGTAATAAAATTGTATGATAGAAGAGGTAGGAAACATACCTTAAATCTCGATACCGAATCAATGAGCAAGCTGTATAAACTAGCCATAATAATAATTATAATAATGAAAATAACAATATCAATAATAATGCGAGTAACTGACTATTTTGGAAAACTAAATACCTAGTCGAGCCTATGCGTACCCGCACCGCCCAGGCTCAAAAGCTTTAATTAACATACAACAACCCAAGGCATAGTCATCACCCATATCTATACAACCATACCATACAGCTTATAAACATAGGGGCATACTGATGATAGGTGATGCACATGTGAGAATAAGTGAAATATAATCCACAATACCATAATCATCATTATCATAACGGTCATCATCATAGTCAATATCCGACCTTGCTGGGTAAATAATCATCACAACATCCTTAGACCTTACCAAGTATCAATATTATTCTCAAAATATCCTCCAGCCTTATTGGAGTCATCACATCATTATAATATTCTACAGCCTTATCAGGAATTATCACATCATCATAATATCCTTCGGTCTTGCCAAGTATTAATATCATATACATAATATCCAAACCAATGTTAAGTAATAGAGAGCACTCTCCACAAGGGCCAAAGTAAACTGCAAGCATCTGTAATACCTGAAGTTTCCAAGCTAATTTCATCCCAAGAATTCTAGTAGTAGCTTCTAAATTGAATTATGTTTATTCCATGGAAAATTTTGTAAGATTTTCACTGTTTGTCATGTGGGAAATTCAATAATCTTTCCATCGATATGAGATTTGCCCAAATTCGATAACCAGGTAAAAGTTATGACTATTTCAAATTTTTATCGTAAAACAACACCATATTAGTCAGTGGCACGCAGCGCCACAAGAGAAAATGGCATTTGTCAAATTCAAGTAAGGGTCCGTGATAGTGGCACGTCCCGCCAAACTTCCAGGTCACAAAGAAAGTGGCAAAGTGATGGATCCACATTGTGCCATCCCTCAGTTCTCAAGTTGTTAAATTCTAGTGGCATGGCGCGATAGTACCGCATCGCGCCAGGGTCCAGGTCAGGAAATTTTCACAAATTTAAAAGATGTGTACAGGGGTAAAAAGGTCAATTTCCCACCCCTATTTAAACTCAATAACACATGATTCAACCATTTTCACTCAAAATATAGTGTTTCTCTCAAGTTTCTGTCAAGAACAAGCTAAGCTTTTCAATTGGGGATTCAATTCAATACTAAAATTCAAGTCTCCCCGTAAATCTCCATAGAATCAAGAACTAAGGTATGCATAGTGTTGATTTATGGATCCCTTCAATCCATAAAGCTCAAGAACCGTATTTCAAATTATAAATTATGATATTTGTGTTGTGAGTTGGTTGTAACCATGTTTATGTTTTTATATGATTTCCAAGTTGGAATATTTATGTTCTTTTCATGAAATTACATTAGCAAGTGAGTGAAATCCATAAATTGAGTTTTTTATAATGTGTCAATTTGATTACTATGCCTATGCCCTAAGGGTGCATGCAAGGTGTTTGATAAAATTCCTAGAAAAACAGGAATTATGCACTATAGCTAAATTGTGATCCAAATAACAATGTATACTTTAAACTTTATGTTCAAAATGACTTCTATGTTATTATTATGTATTGAAATTGTTATTGGATTGCTCATGAGTTAGCCTTATGAAGTTATCCTATGTATACATTTTATCTTATTCACGTACCAAGCTATGATAATCAAATACTCATGCAATATCTCCACTTATTATATTATGGATTATTGATGTTGGTCATGTATTTAAGAAAGTTAGGCTTTGTCAGTTTCCTTCCATCGAGTCTTGGGGGTACTTGTACCCAAAAATTTAACTGTATGCCTATAGCCAATGTCATGTTTTCAAGATACTCTTAGTCAAGCCATGTTCAGTAGAATTCAGTCAGTCTCATAACTCAAGAAAGCTCACTAATCTCAGTAATATTCCGTCAGTCAACGAAACTCAGTTAACTCAATCCAGTTCAGTTCAGTAATCCATGTTCAGTGTCTATTTAGATAGGAGTAGAAATTAGCACCGAGTGAACCCAAAGATGGGAACTCACCTACTAGTAGAGGGTGTGATTCTTAGGAGCAATCCTTGCATTCTAGAACTACCTAGACAACGTAGGTTAAGACATTATACCTACTAGTTGAGGGTAGATGAGGTGGCTTAACCTACTAGTTGAGGGTTCCCACCGTTCTCATTAGAGTAACCTGCTAGTCGAGGGTCATTCACATGTTGTCCTTACCAGTGGTGCGGTACCTTTCCAATCAGGGCACAGATTGGACCCCAGTTCAGCTATAATACGTCATATAGGGCATGTCAGTTAGATAAGTACTTCCCACAGTTTTTGTATCAGTATCAGTCAAGAATTCAGACAATTCTTCAAATTTTAGAACTTTCAGATATATTCAACTCAGCTTAGTATGAAACTCAGATAGTTCTATCAGAATTAGGACTATCAGATACAGTCACTCATGTTATCAATATTCAGATTCAGTAATGATGCTATCACGGTATCAGTATCGGTTATTATACCTCATGCATGTATTCTCACGCTCATGATAGTTAGTCTGTTATTAGCATTATTCATGCATATGAACCCCATACATTTATCCTACCTCATATGCATACCAGTACATCCAATTGTACTGACGCATTCATGCTATGGTGTTTTATACCATAGGTTCAGAAACACGAGCTCCAGAGCACCAGTAGCATTCTAGTTTCAACAGTCAAAGTTAGAAGTGAGTAGTCATCTTTTGAGGACGTGATCATTACTTATTTATGTCATTAATTAATTCATGTTTTAGAGGCTTTTCAGACTATAATATGTTCAAATAGTTATTTTAGTTTTGTTTTGGGTATTTCATACCCCACCTAGATGTTATATTTTTATCAGATATTATGTCTCAGTTTTGAACCTTTTGGCCTTTTAGTTCATATTTCCGCATTATATAGTACATTATGCAGTATATAGGTATAGATATTAGTCATGGGTTTCTTGTGGTCCTTTGGGGTCATGAGAACCATCAGAGGGGCTAAAGTAAATGACAAGCCCCACGAGGGCTAAAGTAAATAGATTTGAAAAGATAAGCAAGGTAGAGTATATTTCTATAATTTATCATTCATCATCAATAACATATACTTAGTAAGTTTATATATAATAGGTGCACGGACTCAAGTCGTGGCTCAAATAGTGTTAATCTTTAAGTTTGTTGCCCAAAGTGAACTTTCGGGAGAAATATCTATAATAGTGTAGAAAGGGTTGGAATATCACACAACTAGAGTAAATAGTAGTGTAAATCATGAACCAAAATATACCTTGGATAAATTTGTAAAACGTCACTATTAACCTCTTTTACACATGTAATTTACTCATTAGGTTAGGCTGTTATTACCATGAAGAAATCCATTTTAAGGTGGAAACTGGGCTTTATCCCTTAGTTAGTAATAATAATAATAAGATTATAATCTAATTGAAATCGTATCATTCATCGATGCAACAACCATAAATGAACAAAATCTATGCATGCCATCACCAGTATCCAACTCAATGAAATCATAAGCATCATACCACATCTTCCTTCATCCCATATTGGATAAATGGGTATATAAATACACATTCATACATATATATATATATATATATATATATATATATATATATATATATATATTCATGTAATAGAATCATATCCTTTACAAGGATAATCACTTCCCAGATATCTAACTCATATCATAACCCGGCCTTTGGACCAATAATGTGTCCTTAATGATTATTACTTTAGAATCACGTCCTTAGGCCCACATACCTTTCTGTAACTCATATCGATACTCGTATTACTAAACCATCTCGTATTCATAAGTCACAGCCTAACTATGAGGCATAGCATATTTATAGACATTAAAACATATTTGTAATTATTTCACATCTCGGAGGCATATAATAAGTAAGGTACCTCACATCTAGGAGATATAACATCTCACTAGGTAAAAAATAATAACTATTAGAAATATCATCTCTATAGGCCAATTATTATATCTAAGAGGAATAACATCTCTAAAGGCCGAATATAACATCTAGGAGGAAATAGCATCTTTAAAAGCCCAATATCACATCTAAGAGGAAATAGCATCTCTAAAGACCTAATATCATTTCTATAACAAATATCATGGCTATGAGCCATTAGTCATTATCCGAGGGAAAAATACCATCACGATTCATCAAACCACCAACTAACCTTACACTAAGATTCACTAGTCTCAACTATACCTAACATCCATCAATAAGTCCATGAAGGCTAACACAAGTCTTGGACTAAGGTGGGCCGGACGATCCCACTACTAATCCGTAATTTTCATACTTAGGCAATCTATGCCCCAAACTAGGCTAAGGTATCTAGTTCAACTTATAGATATCAAGAAAGCCATAACCAAGTCTAAGATAGGGACTACGACTAGGAACAAGGGCATTTAAGTCAACTTCACCTAAACTAAGATTTCAGGATCACAACCATATCCCAAACAAGGTGAAACATACTAATCATACTTCCAATGCTAAAACCACATCTCAAACTGTAACGACCCAACCCACTAGTGATATTATCCTCTTTGGGCCCAGGCCCACATGACTTTAAATTGCTTTACTAAAGAGTAAGTCGTACTTACTTATATACCCAACATCTCTCCTATGTTTTGCTGATGTGGGACTCCCTATCCTAAGTTGGGGTGTTACATACACCCCCTCTTATTGACTCAGCATCCTTACTGAGGTTTGCTCCACTAAATAATATTTGCTTAGACTCAGGACTAAGGTTTGCCTCACCTTATAGGGATTTTCCTAAACCCAGTTTGATCTTTGGCCCACATCGACAAGGCTGACAGAAGAGTTGCTCTGATATCATTTGAAATAGCCCAACCCACTAGTGGTATTATCCTCTTTGGGCCCAGGCCCGTACGACTTTAAAAAAATCACTAGGGAGTAAGGTTTGCTTACTTATATACCCTATATCTCTCATGTGTTTTGCTGATGTGGGACTACCTATCCTAAGTTGGGGTGTTACATAAGTTTGTCACCACCAGTGGCTACCTCTTAATCGTAACATGGTGCTTAGAGTCATATATGACCCCAAGCTAACCCATGGTCTAGTACTTGCTGTAAGCACTGAAGAGAAAATTGCAAAATAATATTCGGAAGCTAAGCTAAATAATCAGAATAATAAATAATGCACAAAGTAATACTTAATACACCGAAACATCTGTTAAAACTGAAATCATGTTTGACTATCCAAAAGCCTCTAAAATAAGGAGTTGATGGGACAAACCCCCAACTAACTCTGACTTACTGTAATGAAAAGTACTAAAAGTAACTACGGATAACGTTTCATCAAAGGATGAGGACTCACCACAACTACCGTTGAATGGCACACAAGTTATCTAGGTATGATCGAGAAACTGAGTGTTCGAACCTATGTTATAAGACAATATAATGCAAAGAGAGTATGCGATTAGTACTTTGAATGTACTGGAATACGAGATAATGGATAGTTGGTATATATATATATAATGATAGTGATCATGAATGCTAGAACATATAAATCAAATGCAAGACCAAGTAAAGCATGTGCTGAAATAATCCATATAACTGAATAACTGAATAACTGATAAGCTAAACACTTAGTCATGTAAACCCAAACTAACATAATCTGATTACTGAGAGAGACTGTGGGAGATAATATTTAACTGACATACCCCAATCTGAGCTAATCGAGATCCAATTCATAATCCCTATTGGAAGAGTGCCAATACCTTGCCATGAGTACTAACCCTGGTTGTGTTGATCCACTAAACTGATGTCCCAAAGGATTAGGGTGTCAATCGTATACTGATGGGTGACCCTTGAGAGAGTGTAAGTCATAAATTGTCGGGTGAACTCTCATAATGTACACTGGCTACATAGTTCTAGAACTTAGGGACTGCTACTAAGGTCTCAGTCCTACACTAGTGGGTGAGTCCTCACTCCTATATTCACTCGGTGATAAGTCTTACTCCCAACTGAGCTGACACTAGTACTGATTAAAGTTATCTTAACTCATAACTTATAATTTCTCAACATGGATATGATAATCCGAATATGATAAAAAAATCATGGTCTGAGTGACTTGGAAGTTAAGAATCTAAAACATGTGCAAACATATAGGTATCGGGTGTTCATAGCCCTCTAGCACTGAATAATACTGCTAAACATGATTTTATTAAAATTTGACAATAAGGAATTTCATAATTTAAGACAAATTCAATTTTTTTCAATATGGAGAGGGATTCTTCATTCTGAGTAAGAAAGATTCTAAACTTGTGAGAAAATCATGTACACATGGTGGTTTAACTACAAAGATAGACTGAAATTCCAAGAAAATTTCAGAATTGCCATGGAACCTTAAGTGAAAAAGGTAAATTAATTTAGCGAGTTGAATAGATCCCCGAGACTCAATGGGTGGAAGGAACCCATTGATGAAATTCCACATACCTGGAGATTGAAGCCTTGAAAAACTCTTGGAAATCGGAGTTGGGGATTGAAGAACCTTACTTGCTTTTAGAGAAGAGAGAATCACTCTTTTCTCCATTTTCTTTCTATGTGTTGATAGAATTTAAATGTAATGGAGAATTTAGGGTGATTTAATCTTATATTCCAGACTTACTATGTCTTAAATGTTAACATTTTTTTGTTAAAACAGTGGTAAAATACCAAAAAATACCCCTCTAAAAATGTTATGAAAGTGCAGAACTGTCCCGGTCAACGGTTTGGGTGATGGATCGTCACTCCAACCATCTAAAAATAACCAAATTTTGGTCTTTATACTTAAGGGTGATGGTTTCATAATGGGATGTCACTGGTGCGATGGTCCATCACCGGGTGCGACGGTCCATCACCCTGGCCGTCGTGCCTTGGCAGACAGACACCCCTTTGGTTAAACAGGCATAACTTTTTACTCTGATATCAGATTAAGGCAAAACCAGTGGAGTTGGAAAGATAATTTAATTATCTATATATTGGAGGGTGTTGATATCAAAAAACCTTAGTAATACAAAATATATGCTCATTAAAAGTTGACTAGTGCAATATTCTTCCTAAGAAATCAATCGATAAGGGATATTTTGACTTGTATAAAAGCTAGGAGTTATTTGAGGCCTTAATATATATCCAAATCACTCATCAAACTCCCAGAGCACTATATTTGATTTTGCATGAGATTGAATCATGGTTCTAATATTGGTTTGAGTTTTTAGGGTGTTGCACAAACCTAACATCATATCATATTCATTCTACGAATAAGTTCAATCTAGGTAGGAGGCAATAGGATTCTAAAAATGTATAAACATCACTTTATGGGCCCAAAACCCTCATCTAATTCCCAAATACAAATAATCAAGACTAAGTTATTCTACTCATAATCAAGCCTAATATTCATATGCCATATATAACATACATCACCTTCGAAAAAGAGTAAGTAGAAGCCTACCACAAAGTCACACGCAAAAACTCACATCATTCACCAACGTCCATCTTCACTTCACAATCCCAAAAATGTCATAATATTGTCAAAATAGTACTCTACTCATCAATAAGAGTCTAATAATACCCATATTGCACTATTGTGCTTTGGGTCAAAAAACGATACCAAAAATCCCAAGTTGGTCCCACTTATGGAAATCTCATTTTCGAGGCTAACCCAACATCCATACATGAATAAGGAATCATAACCCTAATGAAATAGGTAAAAACAAAGCTAATTTGGGACTAAAACCAAGCCCTAAGCTAAATTGGGGTTCTGGGTCAAAACGAAGAAATTCAACCATAAATTCGAATTATTCTTACCTTATATTCGAAGATATTCATGATAAAAGATGTTTAGAAAGTGCCCAAGTCATCCACCATACTCAATCTTAAGTTATCATACCCATTTAGGGTTTTAAACTCTCAAAGATAAAGGGAAAATGGCCAAGTTTGCAACGTTGGGGTCTATTTATAGACCCTTAGTTAAGGAGATTCAGTAATGGCCCTCTATGGGCTGTGATATCTATCGGGCGTGCACCATGATTGTGCTATATCTCGCCATTACAGATGACAGCTGAAACTTGCAATTTTTCCAAGTTTTGGCCAATGCCTAGGTACTCGTTGTGAATCCAATTTTTGCAAATAAACTATGTAATCCCACCAAATTAGATATTTCAGATGCATTGGCAAAGTTGTATTTTCAATCCGAGGTCGTTTAGACCAAATATCGGTCCCATACCTATATTTCCAAATTTTCAACTTTCCAACCAGTAAGCCGAAATGAGTTCTAGTGTATTAGGACGCCAACCAAAGGTCTACCTATCCTAAAATCAATATTTTGGATCTGCTAGCTAGTCGAAATTTGCATCTGAGATCGTTTTACTAAAAGTTTTGCCCGATGGCCATTTGGAACTAGCAAAGATTTCCAAATAGGGAAGTGGTTCTATTAATCAAACAAAATACCCAATAACTGGACTGTTAAATCCCAGCAAGTCATAAATGACTCGGGGCAGCTATGAAGAAGCCCTAATGATAGTAATAAGTGGGCATATAAAAAATAACCATAAAGGTCATTGCAATATCAGATACTAAAAGGACTTTCATCCTCAAAAGTCAACGGGTAGAAGGGACCTTAAAAGCTCAAATCGATGAGGTACTAGGCCGCATGCTACGAGCATGACTTCCCAGATAACCTCAATGAAGAGAAAATGCTTCTATGGGATTTTTCTATAGGTATCCCTTTTCTAACTAGAATCTTTTACTCTACCTCAAACTAGGCAAAACTCAATTTTAACCAACAACTAGCATCCAACTAAACTGAAAAGGCTGATGTATGTAAATCTGAACCACAACAAACTGATAGCATATCTATACTCGCACAAATCAACAAAGGCTCATCTAATCCAAAAACAAACCAAGACATGAGTCATGCAACTAACTCCAAGTCCAAATATACAGTTCCCTTAGCAAACCATACTTGATATCTACTTTGAACTTGGAGGAAAATTACCTGAGTCTTCTCTGCATAATCTTATCATACAGAACTCAAAGACTGAAGTTGATTCGCTGAAAGTCAATATGACAGACATGAGAATAAGACTAAGGTGTTATTTGGGCACACAAATGGAGATAATCAAGGAACGCAATCCATGCCCATGCTATAACTAGTACGAATAGTAATCAAACTAAAATTCAAGGGAACAAGGTATAAATATTCATCTCTAAACATTCCGCGTTAGGATCTCCCATCAATCAGAAAGAAGCCATACTGAATCCCACTCACGTATATTACTCCCAGTAAGTATGTCATCAAAAATTCCCAAATAAAACTAAAAACTCAAGGTCATAGCTAAAAGAAGCAGTCCCGGGTACAAGGCTATCATCTGAGCACTTATCAACTATAATCCATCCACAGTCGAGAAGACCGTATAGGAAATAACAGAGTAGGCTTAACTAGCCTATAAATGAAATCCAAACTGAGAAAGTCTAAACTGAACGCCACACGTAAGTTCTATAACTCCAAGTTGAAATATCAACACTAAGGAGTTTCTCGATCTCAACTACCCAAACAGAACCTATGAATAGTTAGGAATTCATACTCTAAATCAATCATAACTTCTAAATTGCCATTCCAAGGCTTCAAATCAATAGCCAAGCAAATAAGTCTATATCAATAACAACTATTTTAAATCGACTTTATTATCCAAGTCTAGCATATCCGAGATAAATCACACCAAGCCCAGTGAGACATGTCTAAAGAGCAAAAATTACCGCAGGGATAACAATCGATTGAAAACGCAAGCAGCCAACTCTATAATAGCTAGAGGGCACAGAGTATAGCCACAAAATAGAAATCATGCCAAAGGATAAATTACCAACTGGAAATTCAATTAAAACCACTCCATAATCGCTGAAGGGCATGAACTATCCAATCATATTCAAAAACTCCCAAAGGCTGCAAACCACACTAGTAAAGGCAAAATCTCTAGAAACTCAGAGAAATGCATCCTAAGCCGGGAACTAATCAATTCAACACTCTATCTCGACAAAGAGTAGCCATAGGCACATATCATTGAGGAGAATGACCAGTCTTAATAGGCCAAAAACCCCTAAAATGGGGATTTCTAGAATCCACCCAAGAATCACATCATCAAAGAAGAAAAAAACCAATCTCAAAACCATGGTCAAAGTTAAAACCACCACCAAAAAACAAACAACGCAAGATGGAGAACTTTGAATTTGCCAACTCAAGAAGTGATCACAGGAAAGGTCACCTGCCTCTAACTTCACAACTCAACTTAAGACAGAACATATCACGACAAGGAAAGAGTATCTAATCTCCACACTAGTAACAAGGGCAAACCATCACATGGGAACAGATTCAACAAGTCAAACAAATGAACTCAGGATATCTCATCATCAATACCAAACCCACTATTGGGCGATGAAATAAAGAACAGATCCAAAATTAGTCAAGCTCCAAAAATGGGCTACATAGATAGGGATAGCCATAATAAAGGCCTATGTAACCCAGAAGGTACGTCTAAGGATCCCAAACTCAAAAAGGGGTGATATAACTAAATCACTGACTTCAGAATCATAACAAAACCAAAGAAGGTCAACCTACCTTCGATATCCTAATACACTTCCAAATCAATCTAACACAGCTAGCAAAAAGGGAGCACAATTAACCTCACCGTGCTAGGGTAAAGAAATTATCAAATTCGGCTATATCTACTCAAGCCTCCAAATAAGATCACAAAGAAAATGAAATTCTAACTAGATAACACTAGTCTATACAGCTACACAATGAGGATAAATTACATCAAGTAATAATATCAATAACCTCAAGCAGTGGTAGCAATAGCAACAACAAAATCAATATCTATAAAATGAATAGGCGGTACTAAAATAAACATCAATATTATATACCACTTATGGCCATAATAAGGCAAATGTGCCAAGGTAAATAGGACTCGAACCCATATGCTATACTCATAATGAAAAATATCAATGCAAATTCACTCCACCCACTACTAATAAAAATAAATTATAGACTAGTAATTTTATCGTAGATCCAACAATAAGGCATATAATAACCAATATCAACTCATCAAGGGATATAATTATCAATGGGTATGAAAACCCTAATACACATAATGAAAGATAAATGTAGGAAATAAAAGCAAACCTATCATGGTGAAATCCATAATCATATCCCTGACAAGCATAGAGAGAATAAATCTAAATGAGTCCAAACTCAGACCGATCAACTAAGGTGCCAAGCACACTATCTCTAACTGAAGGTGCCACAATCATCATGAGGCTAGTCTGAATGGGCTGAAAAACTAGCAATCCCACATCAGGGACACTCTTTAACCCAATAGTCGATCTCTTTGTTGTTGTAGCAAAATCCTAAAGCACCAATCATGGAAAGAGTACAAATTGAGTCCAAATAACTGGTCAATTGATGTAGAGAGAAAAGTCTAATAGCATATCGAATCTTCCCACAATCGTAGCCTATCTCAGAAACTCTAGGCCAGCAGAGAATACATGATAACTCTGCCTGATCAACTAACTCATAAATGGGGCACTCTCAGAATTAGTGTCTCATCACGATACCACCAACACAAGATCCTAGAATACTCTAAGATACTTCCCCTCATGATACAGAATGGTCATCGTGGCTTGAAAACTTATACCAAACTCTAAAAGGTTTGATAGGAGCTTTCACCACTATGATATCATGGCTAATATGAGAATCACTCAAGGTTTGAAATACTACCTACGTAGAGATGATACGCTACAAGTGAAGCTGAACTCTATCAGAAGGATCCTCACTCTCGGATAAAATACCAACAACACTATACAAATGGCAGGGCCTCTTGCTGCCACTTTTATAAGTCTCAATACACGTGCTCTCTATGGACCTCTCATAATCAATGTCGTGAGGCAAGGAAGACTCAGTTACCATCAAGTGCTCTAATGCCAAATAGAGTGACAATACTTATCCTCTAACACATCCATGCACCAATGTCTGACTCAAAAGGATATAGTATATAAATATTCCTGGCCTAACCAGGAAATCTGATCTCTAACTCAGAAACTGGTCAAGAACCCAGATGAACACCAATAGACCAAACTCTGGTCTGAGAAGTACTCGATGAATCAAATGTTATCCATGGCTAAGAAGGATTTGGAACATAACTCGAATCCCTAGTACTAATCCTTAAAGAATGAAGTATCCATGAGCTCAATAGGATCCTAAGCTGGCCCCAATCCTTTTGGCTAATTCTGAAGATCTTTGACATCCATCTCTGACTCTCTAATCTGGCGCTATGCTAACTCTTTGGAAATGCATATAGAAGTCTCATTCGCATCTATCGATAATATCGCCCATCTTGCATTGTTCATTAGGGACATAATAGAGTCAAAGAATGTGTTTAAGGTTCATAGTAATGCATACACACTATAAGGAGTCAAGAAGTGAATTTCTGAAGAATGTCACTGTAGCCTCCCGAAATAGGTTACTGACATCTCCGCACCAATCCGCAAGACTCTACTAACACTTAGCTCTTGTACTAATACACTAGTGAAACCTAGGATGTGATACTAACTTGTCATGACCCAATTTCTCAAGTAATGATAGTTCCTATCATAACTTATCGCTATGCAAGCCAATCCCCATAGTTTGAAAAGGCTAGTAATGGGCTACCAAACACATATAAAGAAAAAATTGCAGAATAGATAAAATAAAAAAGCAATTAGATAATAAAGTCCTAAAATATTGTGGTATCAGTACAAGAGCTTTTAATAATATGGGAGTACAAAAGTGGAAAAGATGAAATAAATTACACTAATACAACTTATCTTCAATACAACATAGACTAGTCTACTACATAAGGGAGAGTAATACTCTTAATCTCAGTAGCTCACTCTAAGCCTCTGGGCCATGACTGCTCCACATGACATACATTTTTATGATGATAAGTCATACTATGATCTGCAGGTTGCAGAAGTGTAGAATGAGTACCAAACTAATAATACTCAGTAGGAGATTACCAACTGGGATCCAATGATAAAGTTGATATATATATAACATATAAACTAAATGAAAACTACTCTCAAATGTCCAACATCTATAGAAAATAACCACTAAGGTAATAAGGATAAACCATCATATTCATGTCCAAGAGACTAACATATATAGACTAAGAAAGTGACAAGGATAAACTATCCTATTCCAGTCATATTCGTGAATCTCAATACTATACCATATATCACTGGCTAATATGCAAAGTAGAAGAGGAAAGAATATACATATAAATATAAAAGGCCAAGAAATGATACACAATATGAATAGTTGAATGAAGAGACATATGGTAGCTCTATAGCTACATAAAGCTAGGTGTGTGTATATACATACATATAGATATAAAGTCAACTCAAAGAATAACCTAAATCATCATGTCTTCACTAGTAAGGCCTTATTATAATCTAATAAGGATCTAGTACTATCATACTTAGGGTTTCTAATCCATATGTCAAAACATGAGATAAACATGCATAATAATGCAATCCTAAGATAGAAGAGGACGAAAACATACCTCAAATATCAATGCCAAATAAATGACCAATCTGTCATAAACTATCCATAATAATGATAAAAAGAATAATAATAACAATAGCAGCAACAATGCGAGTAACTGGCTATTTCGAACAACTAATACCTAGTCTACCCTATGTGTACCCCCACCACCATACGCTTGGAAGGTTCAATCACTATACAATAATACAAGGCATAGTCATCACTCATATCTATGCAACCATCTCATACTGACTAATAGACACTGGTGCATACTAGTTATAGGTGATGCGCATACAAGAATGAATGCAACATAAACCACAATACCATAATCATCATCATCATAACCATCATCATCAGAATCAACCTTCAGTCTTGTTATGTATATAATCATCACAACATCTTCTAGCCTTTTCGGGTATCAATATTATCACATAATATCCTCTGACCTTATCATGAATCATCACTTTATCAAAATATTCTCTGGCATTTCCGAGAATCATCACATCATCATAATATCCTTTGGCCTTTTCAAGTATCAATATCATCATCATAATATCCAAACCAATGTCACATAATAGAGAAAAATCCCATTAAGGGATAAAGTAAAGTGCAAGCCCTACAAGGGCTAAAGTAAATGGCATGCCCCACGTGGGCTAAAGTAAATAGATATGAAAAGATAAGCAAGGTATAATATATTTCCATAATTCATCGTTCATCGACAATATCACATCCTTAGTAAGTATATATATAATTGGTGCATAGACTTAAGCCGTGGTTAAAAGAGTGTAAATCTATAAGTTAGTTTCCCGGTGTGAACTTCAAGGCTAAGTCTCTATAAAAGTATTGAAAGGGTCAAAATATCTCAAGATCGAAGTAAATAGTAGTGTCAAATCAAGGACCAAAATATATCATGGTCAAATTTGTATAAAGTCACCATTACCCTTTTTTAAACATATAATTTACTCATTAAGTTAGGAAGTTATTACCAAGAAGAAATTCATTTTAAGGTGGAAAGTAGGCTTCAACCCTTAGTTAGTGACAACTATAATACGATTATAATCTAATTGGAATTGTTTCAATCATTGGAGCAACAACCATGAATGTACCGAATCTATGCATACCATCACCAATATCCAACTCAATAAAACCATAAGTATTAGACCACATCTTCCTCCGTCCTATGTCATAGAGATTGGTAAATAAATACGCATCCATACATACATATGTATATACATTTATGAACTATAACTATATCTTTTACAAGGATAATCACTTCCCGGATATCCAACTTATATCATAAATGGACTTTGGCCCAATAATGTGTCCGGAATGATCATTACTTTAGAATCACAGCCTTAGGCCCACATATGTATCGAAAACTCATATCAATACTCATATTAGTAAGCTATGTTATAATCATAAGTCATATCCTAACTATGAGGCATAACATAGTTATAGGCCGTAAAGTATTTTTGTAATCGCCTCACATCTAGGAAGCATATAATAAGCAAGGCACCTCTCATCTAGTATTTATAACATCTCACTAGGCCATAAATCATAATTATGAGGAATATCATCTCTATAGGTCAATTATCATATCTAAGAGGAATAATATCACTAAAGGCCCAATATCACATCTATGAGCAAATAGCATCTCTAAAGTACCAGTATCACATCTAAGAGGAAATAGCATTTCTAAAGGCCTAATATTATATCTATAACAAATATCATGGATATGAGCCATTAGTCATTATCCAAGGGAAAATACCATCACTGTTCGTCAAACCACCATGTAACCTTATACTAAGGTTCATTAGTCCTAACTATTCCTAACAGCCGTAATTAAGTCCACAGAGGCTAACATAAGTCTTGGCCTAAAGTGGGCCAGACGATCCCACTTCTAATCCTTAATTTCCATACTTAGGCAATCTACACACAAAACTAGGCTAAGGTAGCTATTTCAACTTCTAGATGTCAAGGAAGCCATAACTAAGTCTAAGATAGGGACTTTATTTAGGAATAAGGGCATTTAAGCCAACTTTACCTAAACTATGATTTTAAGATCTCAAGTATATCCATAACAAGGTGAAGCATACTAATCATACTTCCAAAGTTTAAACCACATCTCAAACCTAGGATCATATCACATTCATTTTACGAGTTAGTTCAATCTATGTAGGAGGCAATAGGATTCTAAAAAGGGTATAAACACTTCACCTTACGAGTCCCAAGCCCTTATCTAATTCCCAACAACAACAACAATATCATACTCAATGTATTTCCCCATGTGGGGTATGGGGAGTGTGAAGTATACGCAGACCATACCACTACCTCAAATGAAGTAGAGAGGCTATTTTTGATAAACCCCCGCTTAGGACTGATAGTAGTATAAAAACACAAACCATAAATGCATATAAACTAGTACAGTCTACCAAATAATACTACAACCATAATATAATACTAAAAACTATCTATCTGAAATCATAGACATTACTCAACACCACAAACAAGAAACTTCATACACAAATAAAGAACACTCGCATATGGTTATCGATGCACTCTCACGCACTAACCTTCTAACTTAATCTGCATTCTCCACACTTTTTTGTTAAGGGTCATGTCCTTTGTAAGCTGTAACTGATCCATATCATGCCTAATCGCCTCCCTCTAATATTTCTTTGGCCTACCTCTGCCCCACCTAAAACCATCCATAGCCAGTGTCTCATACCTCCGCATTGGAGCATCAGAGCCCTTCCTCATCACATGCCCGAACCAATGTAACCTTACTCTTCCTCATCACATGCCCGAACCAATGTAAACTTAGTTCTTGCATCTTGTCTTCCACTGAGGCCACTCCTACCTTCTCCTAAATAATCTCATTTATTATCCTATCTTTCCTAGTATGTCCACATATCCATCACAATATCTTTATCTCCACCATCTTCAACTTTTGGATATGGGAGTTCTTAATTGGAAAACACTCCATTGCATACAACATAGCCAGCTAGACTACCACTCTGTAGAACTTTGTTTTAAGCTCCGGGGGCACCTTTTTATCACATAAAACTCCCAAAGAGAGCCTCTATTTCAACCACCCAGCCTTAATATGATGCGTGACATCCTGTCAATCTCACTATTGCCCTGAATCATAGACCCTAAATACTTGAAACTCTCCTTCTTCTGAATGGCTCGAGAATCCAACTTCACAACTACATCAACCTCCTGTGACACATCACTAAAATTACACTCCAAGTACTCCATCTTGGTCATGCATAACCTAAATCCTTTAGACTCAAGGTTCTGTATCCAAATCTCTAACTAATCATTAATTTCTCCCCAAGTTTTGTCAATCAGTACCATATCATTAGCTAATAACGTGCTCCAAAGAGCCTTCCTTTGAATATGTTGCATCAAAATATCCATCACTAAGGCAAATAAAAAAAGGGCTAAGAGTCGATCCTTGATGCGACCTTATCAAAACTAAAATGTTCTCCAAATTTCCACCTACCGTACTCACCCAAGTCTTTGCGCCATCATACATGTCCTGAATCGCCATAGTATATGGTACGAGCACCCCTCTAGCCTCTAAGCACCTCCACAATATCTCCCTAGAAACTGTTATAAGCTTTCTCAAGATTAATAAACACCATGTACAAGTCCTTCTTCCTCTCTCAAAACTACTCCACTAATCTCTTCACAAGGTGAATGGCCTCAGTAGTGAACGACCTGGCATGAAACTGAAATGATTCTCAGAGATAGTCACGCTTCTTGTCAACCTCAACTCTACCACCTTTTCCCAAACCTTCATGGTATAACTCAATAACTTAATGTCTCTATAGTTGTTGCAACTCTGGATGTCTCCCTTGTTCTTATACAATGGAACCATTGCACTCTATCTCCATGCTTCAGGCATATTCGTTTACCTAAAAATGATGTTAAACAACCTTATCAACCACTCCAAACCTGCTCTGCCAGTACTCTTCCAAAAATTTACTAGATTATTATTTGGCCCCGTCGCCCTACCCCGACGCATCTTGCAAATAAGCCCGTTGACCTCCTTAAACTTAATCTGCCTACAATAACCATAGTCGTGACACTCCTCAAATTTCTCCAAGTAACCCAACATGAAACCTTTTCCCCCTTGTCATTCAAAAGTTTATGAAAATAGGACTGCCACTTCTTCCTGGTGAGGGCATCCTCAACCAACATAGTACCATCCTCGCCCTTGATGCACTTTACTTGGTCAACGTCATGAGCCCTATGCTCTTTAGCCTTGGCAAGCCTATACAGTTTCTTATCCCCGCTTTTCTCTTCTAAATCCGCATACAAGCGCTTGAAAGCTTTTGTCTTAGCTGTTATAACCACAAACTTAGCCTCTCTCCTAGCTACCTTATACTCTTCTTTATTCATGTGCCTCTCCTCATCATCCTTGATCTCAACCATCTTATCATAAGCCACCATCTTAGACTACACCTTCCACTTAACCTCTTTGCTCCACCACCATTCCCCTCAATGCTTGCTAGATCAGCCCCTCAAGATACCCAATACATCTCTAGAGGTCCCCCTAATGAAACTGATAGTCGTTACCCATATACTATCCATATCCCCTCTTTTCTCCCAAGCCCCCTACTATTCAACTTCTTCTTCATCTCCAAAGCACTACCCAAAGTTAATCTACCCCACTTAATCCTAGGCCGAACCTCCATACTTTTTTCTTTCTTCCCTTATTGATTACCAAGTCCATTATTAACAACCTATGCTGAGTCGAAAGATTCTCATTATGTATGACTTTACAGTATTTACATAGAGCTCTATCACCCTTCCTAAGAAACAAAAAGTCTACCTAAGTTTTGGATAGTGAGCTACAAAACATAATAAGGTGATCCTCCTTCTTTGGAAAACTCAAATTCGCTATCCACAATCCAAAAGCCCTAGAAAAATCCAAGAGAGAAGCTACTCCTTTACTCCTCTCCCCAAAACTGAAACTGCTATGCACACCATCATAACCTCTCGATAAAGACCCAATATGCCCATTGAAGTCTACTCCTATGAAAAGTTTCTCAGTTCTTGGAATACCTCTCACCACCTCTTCCATAACCTCCTAAACACCTATCTTATCCTCCTCATTCAAACATACTTAAAGACCATAAGCACTAATAACGTTCATCGTAGACCCTACCACGACCAACTTAATTGACATCAACCTATTACTGATTCTTTTAACCTCTACCACCTACTCCCTAAGTTCTTCATCTACTAAGATACCTACCCCATTTCTTTGTCTCATGCTACCCAAGTACCATAACTTATATCCATCCATATCTCTTACCTTAGTGCCTACCCATTTAGTTTCCCAGATACACACAATACTAACCCTCCTCTTTCTAAGAATCATTACTATCTCTATAGAATTACCTTGAAGCATCCCTATGTTCCAGGACCTAACTCTTAACCTAGAAGCACTTTTATCCCACCTATCCCTACTATTCTTCATCCCAACCCAGACTAGAATCCAAACTATATTCCCAAAAATAAATAATCAAGACTAAGTTATTCTACTCATAATCAAGCCTACCATTCATATTCGCATGCCATATATAACACACATCATCTTAGAAGAAGAGTAGGTTGCAGCCTACCTCAAAGCCGAACAACAAAACCTCACATCATTCACCAACGTCCATCTTCACTTCACAATCCTCAAAAGGCGATCACACTATCAAAATAGCAATCTCTCATCAACATGAGTCTAATGATATCCACATTGCACTATTGTACTTTGGGGCTAAAAATGACACCAAAAATCCCAGGAGGGTCCCATGTACGGAAATCATATTTGTGAGGTCAACCCAATGTCCATATATGAATAAGGAATTATAACCCTCAAGAAAAGAGTAAAAACAAAGCTAATTTGGGGCTAAAATCAAGACCAAAGATAAATTGGGGTTTTGGGTCCAAACTATGAAATTCAACCATGAATTCGAAGTATTCTTACCTTAGATTCAAAGATATTCTTGATAAAAGATGTTTAGCAAGCTCTCAAGTCACACACCATACACAATTTTAAGTAATGATACCCATTTAGGGTTTTAAGCTCTCAAAGATGAAGGGAAAATGGCCAAACTCGTGACATTGGGGTTTATTTATAGACCTATAGGCAAGGAGATGCAGCGATCGCCCTCTATGGGCCATGGTAGCACAAATGGCAACAACCATAAGGCATACATCACGATCGTGCTACCTTTTGTCATCACGGATGACAGCTGAAACCTAGATTTTTTCCAAGTTTCAGCCAATGCCTCAAGACTAATTCAGAATTAGATATTTGAAATGAACTATGCAACCTTATAAAATTTGATGTTCCGGACGCGTTGGAAAATTTAGATTTTCAATTAGGGGTTGTTTAGACCAAATATGGGTCTCATATCTATATTTCTAAATTTTTAACTTTCTGACTAATAGGTCGAAATGAATTCGGGTGTATTGGGACCCGAATCAAAGGTCTACCTAGGCTAAAATTGATATTCCAGATGTGCTGGTGCAGTTAGAATTTTCATCTAAAATTATTTTACTATGGTTTTCTCCTGTGGTAATTTGGAAACAGAGAAGACTTCAAAACTAGGAATCGGTTCTACTAACCAAATGAACTTCCCGATAATTGAACCATCAGTCCCAATAAGTCATAATTTACATGGGCCAGTAATGGAGAAGCCCTATCAGCGAAAATAACCAAAAATTTAAAAATTAATTATAAGGGTCATTAAGTCATGTACGCGATACCTTTAATGTGAGCAGGTATCTCATAAGCGACCCTATTGTCGCATACATGATGGTTACATACGTGATGCAAAAGTCACGTAAATAATATTTTGCTACATGACTGGTTCACTTAATTAACAAAAATGTAGCTTAAGCGAGTGCACTAGTTGAGCGGTGCACTAGTTGGAGCCATGGAGAATTCCAAGTCTCCTCAAACCTTGGGGATCCATTCGAACCCAAGAATGAAAATGAATTGTGGTACCCTACCAAAAATGATGCTTCGGACTCAATAGCGATATCAGTTTTTTGAAAAAACTTTGTTTTCATAAAGTTGACCCCTGAAACCCAATTTCACAACTTTCCAAGCCAAGGATCAAAATGAGATATAAAAGCCGTAAAACCAAATTAACCATGTTACCAACCTAAAATCGACGTTTTGGACCTGCTGGTACAGTCCATTTTGCCATCCAATGCAAAAATCAATAATTATTGACCGAAATCAACTATAAGGCTTTTTAAGCCATCAAACACCACAATTTTACTTATTTTACACTGAAATGCATTAGGAACCATATCAAACATCCCCACACCCCAAAAATACCACAAAGCAACCACGGGGAGATGTAAAATTGTCAAATAACATAGAAATGACTTTTTTAAAAAAAAATTACCAAAAATCAAGTCATTACATCATTCACCACTAAAAATCAAGTTTATCCTCGAACTAAAGGTAAGGCAAATACCTGAACCACAGAAAATATTAGGTAACTACTACACATATTAGACTAGACCTCCTAAGTAGCCTCATCTACAGGTCGATGACTCAACTAGACCTTAACTACTGGAATATCTCTAGAACGCAACTCTCCAACTTCCCTAGATAAAATGGGGATGGGCTCTTGTACAAAAGACAACCTCTTATCTAGCTGACCTGAATCCCATCGAATAACGTGAGACTCATCTAGAATGTAACGCTAAAGCCTAGAAACATGAAAAATTAGGTTAACAACTGATAAATCTAGGGGCAAAGACAACTCATAAGCCACATAACCAATAGTCTGAAAGATCTCAAAATGTCCAACATACCTAGGGTTAAGCTTGACCCTTTTCACAAACCTCAACACGCACTTCATGGGCGACATGCAAAGGAAAAGACAATAACCAACAAAGAATCTCAAGTTTCAAAGCCTACAATCCACATAGCACTTCTGCCTACTTGGAGCCGCTCGAGGTCTATCTTGAATGACCTAAACTCAATCCATGGACTCACGAAGTATGTCCGTACCTCAAGATCATATCTTAAAAACAACAAACCAACCAGCTGGAGAGCGATAATGCCTTCCATAAAAACCTCAAAAAGAGCCATCTCAATACTTCAATGATAACTATTATTATATGCAATCTCTGCTAAGGCTAAATGCTACTTCCACTAGCATTAATATCTAACGCACAAGCAAAGAACATATCCTCCAAAACCTGCATAGTCTGCTCTGACTGGCCGTCAGTCTGAGGTAAAATATTATGCTAAGATCCACTCAGATACCTAACTTTTTGTAAAAAGTCTTCCAAAGGTGAGACGTGAACATTGAACCTCAATTTGAGATGCTAGACACTAACACCCCATGAAGATAAACTATCTCACAAATATAGAAATGGGCCAACCTCTCAGCACTGAAAGAGACCTACACTAGAATGAAATAGGAATATTTCGTCAATCAATCAAAGATGACCCAAACACTATCAAAACAATGAGAAGTGTAAGGCAACTCAATCACGAAGTCCATATTGATCCATTCCCTTTTTCATTCGGGAATGGGGATCCTCTGGAGCAACCTACTAGGTCTCAAATACTCGGTCTTCACCTACTAGTAACATATGCAACAAACTATAAAATTTGTTACATCCTTCATCATACCACCCACCTTTAATACTTCCTCAAATCATGATACATCCTAGTCACCCCTGGATGGATAGAATATCTAGAGAAATAAGCCTTCCCCAAAATCAATCTAATCCAATCACCCACTCTCAGTACACAAATTCGACTACTAATCCTCAAAGCAGAATATGGATCAAGTGAGGCCTTTTTTCCTTGTCACACAGCACCTTATCTAAAATCATTCTCAACCCAAAATCATCAAACTGATGAGCCTAAATCTACTCTATTAAAGCAGACCTAGCTTTCATAAATTCGAAAACACACTTAGGTGTAAAAACAACAAGCCTAACTATTTGTTTAGCCAAAGATTGGACCACTAAGTCCAAAGACCTATCCAGGGTAAAAAGATGCACCAAACTACCCATGTTAGTCGATATCCAACTCAAGGCACCTATAGCTATATTATCATTTCCTAGATAATTGAGAATAGTCAATTCAAAATCCTTTATCGACTCATGCCAAAGACGCTTCTTCATATTTAAATCTCACTAGGTGATGAAATACTAAAGACTATGATGATCCAAGGAAATCTCACAATGAACTCCATAGAAATAGTGTCTCCGAAACTTCAAAGCAAAAACAACCGTACACAACTCCAAATCATGGATAGGGTAATTCCTCTTATGGGGCTTCAACTGACGAGAAACATAAGCAATCATCTTACTCTCTTGCATCAACACAACACCTAACCCAACACCAAAAGCATTATATAAGATAGCCAAACCCATGCTTTTCTTGGGAAAAGCCAAGATAGGAGCTAAAGTCAACAAACCCTTAAGCTTTTAAAAGCTCTTCTCATAAGTATCGGAGCACTAAAAGAAAATTTTCTTTTGAATCAACTTGGTCAATGAAGATTATATACATGAAAAACCCTAAACAAAATAGCGATATAACCTACTAAACCAATGGAACTCTCAATCTCAATAGGAAAAGTAGGTCTATCCCAATTGTAAACCGCTACAATCTTGGTTAGATCGATGATAATATCATCTTTGGTCAACACATGACCCAAGAAAGAGACATAATCCAACCAAAACTCATGCTTAGAGAATTTATCATATAACTCATCATTCCTCAATCTTTTGAGAACAATCCATAAATGCTCTTCATGATCCACCTTACTCTTCTAATAAGCCAAGAAATCATCTAAAAAATAATAAAAAAAGAGTGGAGATATGGTCGATCTACTCGGTTCATCAACTCTATGAAAATGACTAGGGCATTGGTCAATCCAAAGGACATGAATAAGAACTCATAATGACTATATCAAGTCTGAAAAGCCATCTTTGAAATATCCAAAGATCTATTCCCCAAGTAGTGATACCCAAATCTCAAATTAATCTTTAAAAACAGTGAATACCCTAAAGCTGATTGAACAAATCATTAATATGAGGAAGATGATAGTTAATCTTAACTAGCACCTTGTTCAACTGCCGATAATCAATGCACATACACATAAATCCATCTATTTTCTTTACAAATAAAAAAGGTACACCCCGAAGTGATACACTAGGTTGGATAAATCCCTTATTCAAACACTCCTACAAATGATCCTTCAATTCCATCAACTCAACTAGGGCCATCCTATAATAGGGAATAGAAATGGTCTTGGTGCTTCATTTAACATTAATAGTAAAAGTCAGTATCACGATCTGGAGGCATACCAAGCTAATCCCTTGGGAAAATATCTATGAAGTCAGAAACAACATGACAGAAACCAAAGAAAAAGGTAAAACAACACTAGCATCATGAATATGGGCCAAATAAGATAGATATCCCCTTTAAACCAAGTGACGAGCTTGAAGGAAAGATACAACTCTCTTGCATTCAAAATAAAGCACACCCTTCCAAGCTATCCTTGGCACACTCGATTAAGCTAATTTAATAAACTGAGCATAACAATTTAGGATGGGGTGATAAGGATCTAACTAGTTCATACCTAAGAATCCACCATATCTAATACAATTAAATTTACCTAGGTCACATACACAGTAAAAGTTATAGTAGAAGATCAGTACACCTAATCCACCACTAAAGAGTCTCATAAGAGTTAGATACATGAATAGGCACATCAAGAGGCTTACAAGTAGAATCAAAACCTAAAGAAAAGTATGCAGACACATTGGAGAAAGTAGACCCCAAATTAAATAACACTGATATAGATCTAAAATATATAGGGATAATACCTGTGATGACGGTATCAAAGTCCTCTATCTATAGCTTAGAAGGTAAAGCAGAGCAGTAGATGCATCCCCTACCTAATTAAGTAACCTTATGACCAACACTATAAGCACTACTACCTCTACCTCTCGCACTACTAGAAGAACCTCTACCTCTTATGATTGATATAAGAGTAGCTCTGAAAACATATGGGGAATAATCCTTAGCCATATGGCTAGTATCATCACACACAAAGAAAACTATGCAACCCAGCTCAAAGAAAGGGGTAATACTCAACTAGGATGACCATCTCAAGTTGCTGGATTGAAAGCCCCACTACTTGAACTATGAAATATTACATGTATCAATCTGCCATGATACCCAGAAAATTCTCTAGAATCTCTTTAATGGATGAGACCTCTAAACTCATTCAAATGGTACACCTTCTTGTTACCTTCCTAAAATGCTTAAATAATTGATTAAGTCATCTTAGCATGATCCACTATACGTTGAAATGAGGCTTCATACACTACCATATGAGTTGTATCAATCTAAAGAGAAATATCCAATCCTTTTATGAACTTCTAAATCTTTTCAGAATTGGTAGCAATACTGGTATAAGAATATCTAGACAAGCCATAAAATCGTTCATCATACTCTGCAATAGTTATAGAGCCCGGATCTAATCAATTAAACTAATCTCTAATCTAATTCATCAAATTAAAGGCATAAAACTATCCTAAAAAAACCCTATAAACTGATCCTAAGTCAACTTTGGCAAACCCAGAGGTTGGCCAATAATAAGTGTTCTCCATGAATTTTTAGTTGCATTTCTTAATTGGTAAATAGTATAAGCAACCCATGCAACTCAAGCAAACCAAGGTTATGAAAATTATCACAATAATCCATCAAGAACTCATAAGCATCCTCGCCTACACCACCACTGAACTTAGGAGGACCCAAATAAATAAATCTCTAAAACTTCTTCTGATCCTCAGAAGACATTTATACTAATAATAAAAAAGGCATAGTATATCTAGCTGGCTGAGAACCCATTTGAGGAGGCATAATAGAAGATTAATTAACTCTAGATCTCATAACACTATACTCAGATATAGGTGTTGAAGGAGGAACTGCACTCAAAGTCAGTGGAATACCAAAAGTAAATATTGGTATAATAGGAGGAGACATACTCATACCTGGAGGAATACCATAAGTTGACTCTAGCATAGATAGGGGTATGACGCTCAAATGGAGGAGCACCAGGTACACTCAAAGGAGCTCCCTCTAGCTGGATCAGAAAGCAAACTAGTAACCCCTTTAAGAATGGGGTAGAAGAACTCGGTGGAACTGGATGAGAAAGATCCTTGTTTCCATCCTCCACATCAAGGATAACCGTAACTGGAAACTTTTCATCAAGACTGGAATGGGCTCTCTCATCAGATAAAAGATTTAAATCTCTAGCCTCACTAGATCTAGTCCTCATCGTCTATGTATAAAGGAGTGGAATATGACTTAGAACACATAGTATGAAAGATTTGCATGATATATGATTAAATAAGAGAAAGTTCCCAGAGATATCTTATAGCCTCTTAAAGATAAATATGGACGTCTATGTACCAATCTGCGAGACACTATTAGGCACCTCAGTCTTACATTTTTTAGACCAATGAACCTAGCTACTCTGATACTAATTTGTCATGACCCAAAAAACAAAATTCATAATGGTACTTGTCGTGACAAGCTTTTACAAGTAAGCTTATCACCCAAACTGATATAATATGGGAAATTGATATGAAAACCCAAGACAAGGCTTCTAGAGAAAAGCCAAGACACAAAAATATGATAATAGAAGAAATATAATCAAAGATACCAAACCACAGCCCAAACCCTAGTGTAATAGTGTAAGAACTAACTATTACAACTTGAGGTCATAAAAACATAAGATATCAAACAGGAGCAAAACACTATCTCTAAACACAAGTAAGACATAATCTAGATAAGAAAAAGATAGAATTCAACTCCAGATGCATGGATCAACTGCTACCTCGAATGGGCTCCAAGTTCGTGAATTAATTATCTGTATGGTGCACTCATACCTGGATATGCACTGAAAGGAAACATTAGTTATGAGTTTGGTCTGCTTGTACTCAATAGGTATCATAGGCCGATTGAGTAAAGTAGAAAATAAAGCATAAAAACATGAACTATAGGCATTTTACCTAAAATATGAAAATGTCCCAAATGGTAAACCAAACCATCTTCACTAATAATTCTAATATAATCACATATAACAATACATGTAGAGTAAAGTAGCACAAATATACACATACATCAAATACAAATATAGAAAGGTAGAACATATAGATAGATATCAAGTCACATATAAAGATACAATAACACCATAAGTACAATATATGAAGAGCAATAAAAATGACAATAATGATGGCAATGATGCACGAGGTCATCACACAACCTCCGTATACACCTATGGAGCTAAAATTTCCCAACGTAGGACCTATGTGGGTTCACTAACTCATATAAAATCAGTATCTATAACTCCTCTTTGGCACATACATAGTAGAGTGTCAAAAAAGCAGTGTTTCCAATATTTTTACGATGGTACCAATATTTCATGAATAAATATAATATGAGGATGTAATGCTCACTACCAACCAAAATGAGAATATGCAATATCCAACTAATATACCAGCCATGTAAGCCAAAAATCCACTTAAATGAACCAACCATCGATGATCCCAATTAATCCAGAAAAACTATCAAGTGAAATATATAAGAAAAGGGCATTAGTATACCACATAAATCCCAAAATCTAGGATTTTACCCACCAAAAAGAGTGCAATCAATCAATCACATATCAATACCAGTCCAAAAACATTATATAAGGCCCCACACGATCACACATAAACAAAAAATATCACATACTATAAAATATTATTCGCATAGGCCCCCACATGGGCACATAAAGCACCTATACACATTTTTCATGATACAATCTCATACCCATAACATACTTTTATATTATTATTAACTACCCAACCAAATCTGAAGAAAGTTAAGCCAAAACCTACCTTGAATTTCAAAAATTGGTCCAAAAAGCCTTCAACCTGAAGTTTTCCCCTAACGAATAGACCCAAAATCAACTAAAACATACAAATATGAAACTATATATAAAAAAGGCAATGATACCTATATTGCCTAACTTAGAGTCGAGATCAAAAAAGACCCCAAAAATGGGTTTTCCAAAAAAAAGGTAAAATAAAAAATTTAGTTCAAAATTATATTTTTCATGATTAAAGGAACTCATAAAATAAAATCCAAGTGAAAATAGGTTAAAGTTGTGGTTTAAATTGAAGAAATATAATTTTTAGGCCTTCCAAGCCAAAATCCCCGAATTCTAATCATAAATCTGCATTTAATCAAGATTTAAATAATAAAATTGAGGAAAAATAGTTGAAAGAAGTGTGTTGGAGCTTACCCATGCTTAGAAATGGAAGAAATCGCCCAAAAGCTCAAAAACCCAAGCTCTAAGTCTCAAAAATGATTTTAAAAAGGCAAAAATGGGTACTTAAATGGAATAGGAACGCATACGCAATGACAGGGTCGCTTAAGTGACAATAACTTAAACGACCAGGTCTCGCGTATGTGATACCTTGCCTATAAGAAGGTATTGCATAAGCTACTTTATTTTTCTTATATAATAGTCACGTACACAACATAGAAGTCTCACAAGTGACATTTTGCTGGACAATTGGGTCACTTAAGCAAACATTAGAAACTATGTCGAACATTCCCACACCCTAAAAATACCACAAAGAGACCATAAGGAGAGGTAAAATGGTCAAATCACACAGAAGTAAAGTTTTCAAAAAAATAACCAAAAATTAAGTTGCTACACTTACCCTTATGATCGAAACTCTGTATATAGTTTATTCTTATTTTGTAGTTTACTATGACCCTATTTATCCTAAAATTTGAATTGATTCATCTTTATTGATGTTTATTCCATGTGAGGTAAGATTTTACATATATTTCATATTTTGCATCTTAATTTAGAACTTGCTCTTCATGTTATTGAAGTGAAATAAAGTGTGTTACTCTTTTAGAAGATGATATAGGATTTCTTTAATTTTTCTCATGGAACTTTAGCCTTTTCAAATATTATTACCACAAGTTATCCCCTTTAGACAGTAGCCGTTTGTTGGTAGCCTTATTACTGCCTTGACTCTTTTATTGAATCCCTAGTTTTTCATCTTACTTTCTTGAGTACTGTAGCATCAATAGGTTATAATTGTTAAATCTAAAAAAAAGATGGTTAAATGTAAAAGGTTATTAATGATATCTAAAAAATGATAAAAAGGCCCTATTTAAGAGAATATGTCATGGAAGAAAAAAATTATTTAAGAAACATAATAATTGAAGCATTATTTATATGATGAGATTACTAGTGAAGATAATTGATAAAGAGAGGACTAAAAAATAGAAGAAGATAATGGGTGATAAATCTAAAAATGCAAAGTACTCAGGGAAGTGTAGGTCACTATTACATGCTTTTTCTACCCATCCCCTAGCCTACCGTTAAAGTCCTATTTAATTCTATTCGAGAATGTTTAATTAGTGGAGATGTAAATAATAGGAAAGTCTATGGTTCTTTAAGCATATTTGTGAATTCTCTTGTGAGTATGAGAGTTGTTCTTTGATTCAAAGTCCTTAAATCATATTCAGTCTTTAGAATTTAGTGTGTGGACTATTTCTTCTTGTGAGGTCACTTTTTTCATGATAGATAGGTGATTTTATTATCTTTCTTTGATAAATGTAAGTGGACGATCTTAAATTTGATGAGTTAGAGCCCATCTTTAAGGTTAGAAGGTTAGAGGGTTGTTGTTAGTGTGTATATCTTGTAGTATGATCATTGGATAGTGTACTTGATGTTGTGAATTAAAATATGATCTAATTGTTTGCATAAATCAAAGTGGTGGAATTCCTACAGTTGATTTATTGAGATGAGCTTTAATACTTGCTCAAATACCAACCAGCACTTGATTTATTGAGATGAGCTTTAATGCCTGCTTGAGGATGAGCAACAGTCTAAGTTTAGTGTGATGATGTAAGTTCAAAAATATATATTTTTAGTCATTATTTTTCTCACAATTGTAACTTTATTTTCTCTTTTTGAGCATTGATTTTATGAATTGTTCCTAGTATTATATTTGGGTGTGTAGGATTAACATATTGTAAAGATGAAAAGAGTCGAAGTCAAAATAAATTAAAAATGAAAGATCATAGAAGAAAATAAGGAAGAAATCTGAATGGATTAAATTTATTAAAAAAATGAAATATAACCTGTGGACTTTACTTGACATTATCAAATTACTCTATGTATGTGTCAATAAACAAAGGAACTCCAAATTTGTGTCTATGGTACGGATAAGGAATTTTTCAAATTTAATTTTTTCTAGTTCATTTGGGACTTTGTTATTTTATTCATGGCTTTTTTATACACTTATAAATATTTATAAAATTAGTATTTCTATAAATTGATTACATCTTTGTTTCATCCTTTATTATTGATTTTTATGTTATTTATTTGGATGATTTGTTGTATATGCCCCACATCTATGTGGACTTAAAATTTTGATTCTACAATTATTGTAGCTAACTACCTTATTGTTTAGTAGACTTTTTATTCGATTTGCTTGATTATCATAATAGTTGTTCTTATCTTTTTGTGCTTACAATTTTATTGCTTAGTTATCACTAAAATAATTTATAGTCCTATTGTGAACTCAGAAGAAGAATCAACGAGATAGAATGAAGAATATAGTGAGTATGATCTTTACTATAGTATAATATAGAATTAATTTACGGATAGGATAGGAATATATCTAGATCACCTTACTTGGTTACATGACGAAAAGATATATAAATGCATTCAAATTGGGTTATAACATCACCACTCAATGATTTAGTTATGAGTAATTCAAAATAGATTATTAGAAGTTAAAAAGAGCATGATCATATAATCAAACTCATAAATCAACAACTAGATAATCAAACAAGTTAAAGAAATTGATACTCAACATGTTTGTTAGTGAATTTATAATCATAGATTAATTGATTTATGAATAAATTAAAATACACTCTTCTCCTGGTTAATTGTTCACTAGTTATTTTCTTTTTACTCTTAATCTATTTAATTTAAAAACATGTATTAGAATCTACCGCTTGAATAATAATTAATATTAGTCTAATTTATTAAAAGAGCTGATCGAAAAGTTCCTATGGGTAAGATATTCGGAGTTAATAATCCTATATTACTTATACAATCACATAAACTTGCTTGTGCATTTGGACACAACATTAAGCGGTGTCAAGTAGTTATTCAAATTAAAATAGCTACCCAAAAATTTGAAACCAAATACAATACAAAATTAGGGCATGAGGTGTTCAATGTCAAATGGTTGTAAATAATTATGATGTGATTGTTTACAATAAAGAATTAGACAAGATTGATGTTGAACATTTCATGGTGATTTGCCAACCAACCAACCAAAAATAACACAAGAAGCCAAAGTTAATGAAATGATGCTAGAAAAATTTAATCAAACTACCTTTTAGGACTTTAGTTTATTTCAAGGTAAGAATTTGACGATAGATGCAAATTTGGAAGTAGAGAGGCTTCTTGGCATTCCAACTTTTTTTTTATATTATGATTGGTAGATATGATTGAAATTAAAATCACCAAGAAAATGAAAATTTTTAGAGATGAGGCACGCAGTCCTTATATTTTAGAGCTTGTCAAAATGAGGAGAAAAAATGGCATACGTCACTTAAAGGTTAAGAAGTGCAAGATACGATGTTCAAGAAGTCGCATATTGATTTTATAACTATTTCCGAAAGAACCTAAATGGAATTTTAATCTAAAGCTAGATCGAAGATTCAAATCTTCAAAGGGGAGAGATAAATTGTAAGGTTGTGTGCATCTTACCACGATGTTAAATTAACCGCTTGATGGGAGGCAACCCATTATTTTAAAAAAAATTGAAGTTAGGTTTTAAAATTTTAATTTTTAATAGCTTAGGATTTTTTTGATTAATCTGCAAAATTTTAGATCTTTTGGATGTGATTTGGACAGGCTTGGATGCAAAAATTTAATTGAAATAATTTGGGGTTGACCCAAAATAAACTGGGTGCGTTGGAGTTTTTGGATCACAAAATTACCTTTTGAATCACAAAAGTGGAAGTGAGCATCACAGAGTTAACAGATAGTTGCTGAGAAAATGTACAGTGATGCCACTAAAGGGACACTTTGATTGCTAGAGTGGAACCGCCTCAGTGGTACTCATGTCGCTAAATGAGATTTCTTAAGAGTTAAAACAAATCGCTATTGCAGAATTGGAAGAGGACTAAATGACCAGTAAAGTGGTATGATCTTCTCCTGAGTAATGATCTAATGGCAGTAAGATTATCATTACACAGATGTCTATTTGAATTTTTAGAACCAAAAGGTTAAATTTCTTTCACTCTTTCACCCTTTCACTTTAACTCTCACCTTTCCATCTCCCCATACACGACTTTTCATTCTCTAAAATCTCAACCTCTTTACTTCTGACACACTGCAAATAATCAAGTACTAAAAAGAGTCACATCACCACCATCTCTACAAAAATATTTTTCAAATGAGTGAAAAAAAAACCATTGTATTTTTCTCCAAATTAAGGTATGATTTCTATGATTCTCCACTCTTTGCTTGAAAATTTGAGGTAAATTGTTTCCATCTAAGAGTTAAATTTTTTTTGGATAGGGTTGACTTTTTATATGTCAAAATTGGGTAAAATTGGGTCTTTTATATTTTGTTGATCTTGCTAAAGTGGAACTTTTGCCCGTCTAAGAGATGTCGCTTGAGCGGGTAAAGTTCGCTTAAGTAAAGCTTGATCTCTGTTGACTTTTATATAAATGAGAGCTTCTATAGCTAAAGCAATGCCTCCTGAGTGATGATTTTTTTGACTCAGATGATGTTACTTGTACAGTGTCATAGTTGCTAAGGTAACACTCCATTTGCAAAGGCAAGGTCGCCTAAGCAATCATTCCATCACCTTAGTGACCATTGGTAGAATTTTTAGGAAATAGTTATTTTGAAACTGATGTTTCCCAATCGTTTTTTTATTCTTTGGATTAAATAAAGTGTTTTGAATTGCTTAACATTAATTCATTCTCCTCCTAACATTGTTTCGTAGTTTTAGGTAGTTCAAACCATGAAAATGGCACAAAACCTTGACAAAATATAGGTTTAGGAAATAAAATTATGGTTTAAGTTGGACATCGGTAGTATGATATATATAAGTGTCCCGTAATTTCCAAATGTGATACTAAAATAATCTTCTTGACAAAAAGCCGAAGCCAAAAAAGGGGCTAATGAAGGATCAATTGGCTATAACTCTCCCAAATTTCAATAGGAGAATGGAGTCCCAAGGGTTGACATATATTATATCTAACTTATGCATAGATAATGATGAATGGTGTCGCGATTCAATCCTACACCGTGGATGTAACGTGGTGCTTAGAGCCACAAGTGACCCCAAGCTAACCCATAGCATGGCATGGCATTAATAACAGTAGAAACTATTGAATAAATGATACTGAATCTAATAGATTTTAGATATCTGTAAGTCCATAATAATGTTAAGTATGGGTAAAACACAAAACTGATAATGGAAACACAAGATTATAAGGAATTACTAAAAATGAACAAGTTGAATATCTAACTCTATGTCTGAAAGCCTCTATTAGTTGATGAGCTACTGGATATGTCCCTAACTAATTCTAAGAATTTAGAACTAAATTATTTAAAATAATAACTATAAACCTTGTCTTTGGAATATGAGGACTCACTAATGAAAGCAGTTGAAGTGACATTAAAACATACTAAACGCAATGTTGAGGCTGAGTATCTAAACCTATATCATAAGATGATACAGTGCAATAAAAAAAATATGATTAATACTTTGAATGTATTGAAATTGTGAGAAATGTAATTTTAAAATAAACTTAACGTGCTACGAGATACTGATATGATGTACTATATGCAATACTGAATGTAAAATGTAACGCCCCGAAATCGGGTCTCAAGACGTCACACGGTGCCTAGGGACCCTTCTACTGGCAAAACTCATAAGCAAATAAATAAGATAGATAAATTTGAACAAAGTAAGCGTAAGATACATCTTTTCTAAATCTGATCAATACAAAAGTGAATTAACATGATTAAAACTCTGCTTTTACAAAATAAAACTGAAACTGAATACATTAACTCTACTGACTGTCTATGAAACCTCTACTAATACTGACTATAGATAGCTAGGACGCGACCCCAACTATCACTAATACATATATAAGAAAAATAAAGAAAGAAAATATATAATGACATCTAACTTAAATCCTTGAAGTAGGAGGACATATCATTTGCTGGATGAAATATGCAACTGTATGAGTCTGATGTGCATACTAAATCTTGTACCTACATTATAAGAAAATGTAGCACATAGACGTGTATGTGGATCTGTACTTTGAGGATGTACTGAGTATATAGGGGTGCAATGCATATATAAAATAATATCTCAATATCGTCACAGTTTATAAAATTATGCATGCTGACATAAATGACTCACATAGCTTGAATAATATCTGAAATATAAATCTCATAAATCATGAATAATGAAACATTTAGTATAAATCTCATGAGTCATTTCACTTCATTTGAAATCTGCATTCTTTCTTTGTTCTCAAACTTGTAGTATAGATAATGTCTTAAAACAACATCTTTCCAAACATACACGTTAATCTCATGAAAACTAAGAACTTCTTTGAAAACTTAAAGTTTTTGACACTTGAAAACCTTCAAAATCTTTGAATCATAGCTTTCGAAAACATATACCTTTATCTTAGATAGAGTGAGGGACTACTTTAGGAGTTTCTCTTAACCGACGTAAACCATGTGAGCTACATGGAGTCCAACGTCCAACCCATGTTGGGGAGAGCTGTCCTATCCTTGCCATCGGACTAGGACCTAAATTTTAATTCATTAGTGATCACTATATCAGCCTCAGGCTCACATCCTACAGGGGCATACAGTTCTAGGGAAGTACCAAACTTCCCGCTAGGTGCTAAATACTACTCCCGGACTTAGCTCAGAACTTTAAAGAAAATCCACAATAAATAATTCAACAATTTGCATCGGGATCCAATATACTACCCCTTTATCATAAATCAATCAAATGTGGATTTCTTTTCTTACTTGGGTTCAAAAACCAACTCTTTCCTAAAATCTTAATAGACTCATCATCAAAGCTTTAAAGATCTCATAATAATGGAAATATTAACATACTTCTTGTAATTATTTAAAAGTCCTCAATAACTGATTCTTAAAATAACAACCTTTAAATAGGGGTTAATGACCCATATATCAAACTCGTATTAAAACACCAAAAGATTCATGCTTGATAATGTAAATAGTGATGAATCAACTCAAAATCTGAAAATTTCAGCAATAAGCATGAAAATATAAACATACTCATGTAATATTATAGCAAAATATCATACTCAATATACTTGAAAATACTTCAACAATGTCAAAATATAGAAATCAAGAATCACAATATAATGCTTAAACTCACTTGAAAAAATCTGAAAAATCACATTTCTTGCATAAATATGTGAAACTAGTCATACAATTACACTTCTAAATCATTGGGAACCTTATAAGCTTGTAATTAACAACCATTGGTATAAACCCCAACTTGAATTTCATGGAAAATAATCAAAAATTCAGTAATTTGTAATCTAAAATAAGTTTTGGGCACAAGAACGATAGGGTGTTCTTGTTCAAACCCCATATACCTTGAAATTTAAGCTTTGGATGAACTCTTAACTTCTGATTTATACTTTTGAGATTAATGGGCGCTTCTCATATCCCTTGGAATGGGGAATCTGAATCTAAAAAAATTATCAAAAACCTATGGTTGAATCTTGAGATATTTATATTTTTAGGTTGAAACCCTAATGAATGTTCTTTGTGATTTTGAGAGAAAGTAAACTTATTTTGGTGTTATGGGAGTTTAATACTGTGTTATATCTTGATAGGGGTTGAAAAATACCACTTTTTCCCTTAAAAATGAGGAAACAGAACCTGAAAATTATTAGCGTGCGATAGAACGTGCGTCGCACGCTTATCGCATGGTTCTACTGCGTATTGTTGGGAAGATAATTCAATTATATACAATTTGATAGCTCTTGGGATGAAAAAGTCCAAATATATTAAGAGAAATATACGTTTGAAATAGACCCTTGTAAAATAGAATGTCAAACTTTAGACCAATCAATTGATCTTAGCTCAACTTTGTTCTAGGTCATTGCTATGAACATTTTTCACACCTAAAATACTCCATAGACCAGGATAATGATCTTGATACTTATATTCACATGAGAATCACTTGGATTAGAGCTTAGACGCATAGAAACGACGGTTAGAATTCTAGCAGACAAATACAGAGGAATCTCAATCTTTAACCTATCATGTACAACTGATATAAACTGAATCACTGAATCTCAAACATAATAAGCCACTGAACTGATCTGCAAGTGCATGAATTCTTATGAAAATAGCTATATGGCTAAGATAGAAACAAGTTTGTCAACTTATGAGTAACCATTACTATGTGCAGGATCTGATCTCATGAGAAAAAGATGAGAGTTTTATGACATGAAAACTTGGGGTATTACAATATCCCCCTCTTGGGATTATTCGTCCCTGAATGATAATGATTTGATTTAAAAATTAGGAAAAGACTGAGATGATACACATGATACTTACAGACTGAATTATACTGGATGCTTACAACCAAATAAAGTATTTCTTCAATGCCTTTCTATGAAATTTCTAATGCAATTGGGGAGTAAAGAACTTTGGGAATGATCTTAATAAAACATCTAAATAAGGAATTACAACATTGCTACCCCTCTATGGCCTAGAACATAGACCCATAAATCATAAGCTACGGTAGAATTTCTAGGCCTTAAGAAATGCTAATTCTTACTTTCAAGTTTAGCAACATTTCTCAAGTGCTTCCTTGACTATGCTATTCCCCTCAGATATCACACTCGCTTGATTCAACTTATAATTATCACATGGGCACTGATAAATCTTTCCGCAAGGTCTAAACTAAACTAAGTCCTCTCACCAAGGTCAAGAGTAACTCAAAATCATAAGATACAACATGTCACACCACAATACTAGTCTAAACTATATGATTCAATACTCTATATCTTCTTAGAGCTCACACCCTATGCATTACATGCCTTACCACTTCAATGACTAATTCAAAACTTTTGATATGGATTAACTAGCGCATATTTGATTCATCCTCTTACACCCAACATGACATTCACGCTTATCATTAAAATCATGTATAAACGTTAAGGCAAAACCGCATAAAGGCATACTTTGCATATTCTATAAACCTTTATCAATAACAATTTGCTTGCACTATTCTTAACAACATACACATAAATTTTAACTAATCATGACATATATCAAAGACTTAGCCTCAATCTTACTTCACACTTTAGCCCTAGGTAGAAAACCATAAATAATCTTTCTTAATGAGGGTCATCAACTCTTTCTCATCTAAACCATTGCTTATCCAATATCATTGCCACTATCTTAACATAGGAAGAGGTCACTAAATGGATAACACATAACAACCTGAAGCATAAAATATTACAATACATAACTGTAACACTTATCCTAGGCCTGAGGAATAAAATATCAAAGGCATGGATTCATTAAAGAAATCTAAGTTGAGGACATACATGATATAATGCAAACTTCACTAGTATCATGAGTTCTAAAACTGGTCATACCCAGAAAAATGAGTTCATACTTATCATGAGCTATTCAATCATAAGACTGGAGTCTATAGATTTTTTTTGAGGGATAACTCAAATCATAGAGTGAAACTATTACTTACTTACTAAATGTTGAGAATGAACTTAAATACACATGAAGTATATAAACATTGTCTCTTGGATAGATGAAACAGGAGCTAGATAAACAAGGGAGCATGCTATGGAGCGTGCGTCTCATACTATGGAGCACCTGAATAGAGCATGCGCCGCATGCTCTATCGCATGCTACTAGGGGTGGATAGGAGCATGCATCGAACTCTAATCGCACGATATCACTATTGTGAATTCCAAACATGCCCTAAACGGATTTTGAAAATTCTAAAACTCACCCAAGATATACTATTGACTCCCCCAATCATGAATCAACTTGAAAATCAACTTTCGGAGGTCAGTAAGGTCATGAAACAAAATCCACAAAGTTTGAGGGCTTTGGAAAAGACTAAGTCTTGGCACATAGCTAAAAATTTCTAAGTTTTGGGAACTATTTTCTCATGCAACAAGGAACTGAAAAGAGCTAGAATATTAAAGGGTCTTATACTATCTCCCCCTTAGATTTAAAGCCATCTTCTAAACTTATGGATCCATCTCATATTCTTAGGAGTGAGTCAGAATATCTTTGCTCTAAAGGTCTACACTTAAATGCTACACTCGTACGCATAAGCTATATTTCAAACTTGCTGACTTCATTCTTGAACAACCCCCTTTCATATATCATCCTTAACTTGGCTATCCAGAGTACCATGTACTAGACACTATACTTCTTCCACTTAAAACTCAAGGGTACTACTAACCACACACAATACTTAATAAACTTATAAAATAATCTAACCTCATATCATCTTAGGCATGCCTTTACCTCAAACCTACAACATCATACTTAATCTCAAATCAATTAACTTAAATTCTTGCATTTATTGTTTCAAGCCTATTGAGTCACCTCCATATAACTAGCATCACTAAACAAGCAATCATTATTCCCACCTTTCTCATCATCTACTATTCGAACTTAGTATCTCATTCTAGCTATGATTAACTACAATTTGAACAACTATTCTTACCTGCCAAACATTCGAAAATGCTAGTCCGCTAAAACCGCATAACAATAATGATCAATCACAATCCTATGGTCAATCTTATTATGATTAACTAACACCTCCTTCTTCTACACCTCATTACTATTTACCCTTGTTATACATCTAAACTCCTTCATAGCTTTATAAGTTTCAACTCAACTTTCTCTTGCAATCTCGGGAAAGCCTAAATTAACAACAGTCATCCACCAAGTACTTCCATCAAAAACTATACTTTTCTAGCACAGTACTCTTTTCTTACCTCAAGCAAACAACAATCCACCTTAACTAATAATCTCCTTCTCTAACTTTCACTAAACTGACAAACAAGGGTATATCACTTCATTATTAATTCAATCATAAGAGAAAATTTAGTTATACATATTCAATAAATTTCTCTTACCACCTTTCTTGTTACTACACTTCTAAAACCACACTTTCAACTAACACAAGAATAACAAAATAAACAACAAGTTGCTAGTGAATCGAAATAGGCCTCACATGGCTTCACTAGACTTTGGTTTTGTGTTTTGAACAAGAAAATGAGTTGAATAACAAAGAAACTATGCTAGCAAATTGAAAGAGCCCCACACGGCTTCACTAGACTTTGATTTTATGTTTTGAACAAGAAAATTAGATGAATAACAAAGCAACTATGCTAGTGAATCGAAAGAGCCCCACACGGCTTCACTAGCCTTTGAGTTTCAAAAACACCATGACAACAAGATTACATATTACAAGGTATAGAAACTTGACACACAATATTCAATGATCTAAGAATACACATCTTGCTCTGTCATAACTTTAAATTTGAGGGACTTATAACACACTAGAAGGCTCCTCTCAAGCCGCTTTATGAAACTTTTGAAACTTCTTCCTAGCAAGTCTGAGAGCATGATTAGGGGAGAAAATTAGAACTTGCCGATCATGTTACCTCAAGAACAATACATAGATAGAGAAGTATAGATTATCATTATGGATTCTGAAGAGGAATCTGAAAGTACATCTAACTTGGGCTTAGTGCACGATTTTTACAAACATGATAACGAACTTCAATCTTCAAAATTCAAAAGCACTGATGGGATACTTTCTAGCTTTTTTATAATCCCATAGCAATTTATGGAGACTGTTTGACAAAGCTCTAGAAGTAAGGATTTGAGCTTGACTGTTTCTGATACCTTAGGAATAAGACAAAAATGGCTCAAATAGAGCAAGATGAGAATTTGTATGAGTTTCTTAGAGACCCTTTCTCTAGCATAATCTGAGACTTAAAAAAATAGAAATATTTCCTAAATGGCTTGTATCCTCTTAAAGAAAAGTACAGACATCTCCGTACCATTCCGCAAGACTCAACAAGACACGGCTTCACAAATACCCTAGGACACTTAAACTTGGCTCTGGTACCAAGTTTGTAACACCCTAAAATTGGGTCCCCGAGACGTCACACGGTGCCTAGAGTCATAAGTGACCCCAAGCTAACCCTTCTACTGGCATAACTCATAAGCAACTAAATCTGAACAAAGTAAAAGAAAGATATAACTTTTTTAAATTTGATCAATACAAAAGTGAATTCACATGATTACAACTCGGCTTTTACAAAATAAAACTGAAACTGAATATATTAACTCTACTGACTGTATATAAAACCTCTAATAATACTGACTATAGATAGCTAGGACGCGACCCCAACTATCACTAATCAACATATAGGAATAATAAAAAAAAGTATATAATGACATCTAACTTAAATCCCCGAAGTAGGAGGACATATCATCTGCTGGCTAAAATCTGCAACTGTCAGAGTCTGATGTGCATACTAAAGCTTGTACCTACATTATGAGACAATGTAGCACATAGACGTATATGTGGATCAGTTCTTTGAGGATGTACTGAGTATATGGGGGTGACATCCAGATATAAAATAATATCTCATTATCATCACAGTTTATAAAATTATACATGCTAACATAAATGACTCGCATAGCTTGAATAATATCTGAAATATGAATCTCATAAATCATGAATAATGAAACATTTAGTATAAATCTCGTGTGTCATTTCACTTTATTCTAAATCTGCATTCTTTCTTTGTTCTCAAATTTGTAGTATAGATAATGTCTTAAGACAACATCTTTTTGAACATACCCTTTAATCACATGAAAACTAAGAACTTCTTTGAAAACTCAAAGTGTTTGACACTTGAGAACCTTAGAAATTTTGGAATCATAGCTTTCGAAAAACATATACCTTTATCTTATATAGAGTGGGGGACTACTTTGGAAGTTTCTCTTAATCGACATAAACCATGTGAACTACATGGAGTCCAACGTCCAACCCACATTGGGGAGAACTGTCCTATCCTTGCCATCGAAGTAGGACTTAAATTTTAATTCATTAGCGATCACTATATCAGCCTCAGGCTCACATCCTATGGGGGCACACAGTTCTAGGAAAGTACCAAACTTCCCGCTCGATGCTAAATACCGCTCCCGAACTTAGCTCAGAACTTTAAAGAAAATCCACAATAAACAATTCAACAATTTGCATCTGATCCAACATGTTACCCCTTTAACATAAATCAATCAACTGTGGATTTCTTTTCTTACTTGAGTTCAAAAACAACTCTTTCCTAAAATCTTAATTGACTCATCATCAAAGCTTTAAAGATCTCATAATAATGGAAATATTGACATACTTCCTGTAATTCTTTAAAATTTCTCAATAACTCATTCTTAAAATAACAACCTTTAAATAGTGGTTAATGACCCATATATCAAACTCATATTAAAACACCAAAAGATTCATGCTTGATAATGTAAATAGTGATGACTCAACTCTAAATCTGAAAATTTCAGCAATAAGCATGAAAATATAAACATACTCATGTAATATCATAGAAAAACATCATACTCAATATACTTCTTGAAAATACTTCGACAATGTCAAAATATAGAAATCAAGAATCACACTATAATGCTTAAACTCACTTCGAAAAATCTGGAAAATCACATTACTTGCATAAATATGTGAAATTAGTCATACAATTACACGTCAAAATCATTGGGAACCTTATAATCTTGTAATTAAAAACCATTGGTATGAACCCCAACTTGAATTTCATGGAAAATAATCAAAAATTCAGTAATTTGTAATCTAAAATAAGTTTTGGGCACAAGAACAAAAGGGTGTTCTTGTTCAAACCCCGCATACCTTGAAATTTAAGCTTTGGATGAACTCTTAACTTTGGATTGCTATTCTTGAGATTAATGAGTGCTTCTCATAGCCCTCGGAATGGGGAATCCGAAACTTAAAAAATTATCAAAAACCTACGGTTGAATCTTGAGATATTTAGATTTTTAGGTTGAAACCCTAATGAATGTTCTTTGTGATCTTAAGAGAAAGTAAACTTATTTCTGTTATGGGAGTTTAATCTCATGTTATAGCTGAATAGGGGTTGGAAAATTCTACTTTTTCCCTTAAAAATGCGGAAACAGAATCTGAAAATTATTAGCATGCGATAGAGCGTGCGTCGCATGCTTATCGCATGGTGCTACTGCCTCAGCCACTAAAATGGCCATAACTTTTCACTCGGGTATTGGATTTTTGCGAAATTGGTATCGTTGGAAAGTTAATTAAATTATATACAATTTGATAGGTCTTGAGATGAAAAATTCCATGTATATTAAGAGATATATACATTTGAACCAGACCCTTATAGAATCAAATGTCAAACTTATAACGAATCAATTGATCTTAGCTCAACTTTGTTCTAGGTCATTGCTTTGAACATTTTTTACCTCTAAACTACTCCATATATGAAATAGCCTTGCTTTCACGTTCCCCCTCTTTCCTTAGATCAGGTTAGCACGGTTTTCGAGTAGCTCTGATCCACCGGAGCAGTTACAATTGCTTCAGCTGGAGCTGCGACAATTGCTTTAGCGGGCGACAAGCGTAGCTGTCGCAGCACCTGCAGTAGGACAGAGGACTTATCGCGATGCCCACGGATAATGATCATGAAACTTATATTCACATGAGAATCACTTGTATTAGAGCTTAGACGTATAGAAACAATGGTTAGAATTCCAACATGAAAATACGGGGTATTACATAAAAGTTGAACTATAGTATAATGACCCTATTATGGATGCATATAAACTTATATGAAATTATAAATATGAAAATTAATAGTACTATATTAAGGGTATTGTTCATATGCTAAATCTAAAATTGTGGGAGATTCTATTAGTAAACATAAACTAGGAGAGCTAAACATGGGGTTTGATGTATACACCCCATCAAAAGAGTCCAATTGTCATGACCTAACCTTTCAAGTCATACCTAGTACCTACCTACACCTACCCAATATTGGAGAACCCTGAATATCCACCATTTAATCAAATGCACAAGTTACTATGATATACACGTAGTTAGTTTTATTGTCGACCATCCAAAAATCTAATCAAGTTGAAAAACTATTCCTCATTTAATTCTTTCCAAAGTCTATTTTAATACATCACATATGAAAGTAAATGTAGAAAATAACTATAAAAGACTCCTCAGAACCTAGCCTAAATTGGTACAAGAGAAATAGATAAGTAGTGACATCCATTATGTAGCATCCAACAGACCTGCACCATGGCTTTACACCTTGTAGAGGTATTGTAAGTATATCATTATTACAACCACATGTATTGGTAAGAATCATTGTTCGATCAGGGTTAGAAACAAATGATATCAATAATAAATATGGATAAATCATAACATCACTTAAATTTTTGGTTCTAACCCCAATTAAGTAATCCTCGACATATCATTTTACCATTTCTTTGACCTACCTATCATTTAAAATTTTGGTATATGTTTTTCCTTTGACTTAACATTTTGTAAATCTTTGTCCTTTGTCTACCTCTTCCAACCAGTACCCTTTCCTCATATTCAAGTCCATCCTTATGGTACCTATAATTATTTAAAATACAAGAAAGCAAGTCCTATCAATAATTATAATCAAGGAAATTACAATACCACCTTTCATAAATATCATAAGTTACACCTATCATATTATACCATAATTGATCCTTTTGGGGGACTATAGAATCTAACCCTAACATGGTCCAAAAGATGACCTAATTTACATTCATAAACTCTCTTCCATCATTTACCACAATTAGGAACACATATGAGAAAATTTACAATATATAGAATCACACTGAAATATATGAATGAATATACACATGCAAGATGCGTGCATTATCTCTTAAATATATCACCACCATCAACACATTTGTACCGATATTATAATTGACCCATATCACAATAAGCATATCTATACCAGTGTGGTAAAAACCTATGTCAAAGCAAACATATCCATACTAGCGTGGTACCCAACCCATATCACAATAATTATGTTGCTACCAGCATTGTACTCGACCAATATCATCTCAACACATCAGTATAGTGCAAATGAAATACAATGTAGTTAATGAGTCACAAAACATTATATTAGGAAATCATAGATGTTAAGTCTAAAAATCAAGCACAATACCAACAAAGTGTAAGTACTGCAACAATCATCTAACTCATTTGATCATTAACCTTTATTCTTACATACATATATTCGAATCATAACTTACCAAACATCGTTAGAGGTTGTCATTACCCAAGTTCACATTATTATGTTCTTACCCTCTAATCGTAGCCCAACCTCAAGATTTTCACACGGCTCCTCTAAACTCTGGAAAACATTGATCATGATAACACAAAAAAATAGTAAAACTAGCAAACCATAATATCTTTTTTTCTCACTATCTCTTATTCTAAGATCTGGAAGGTGTCAATTATGACAAAAAGGCATTAGAAATATGCAAGTTTTCCTAACACAATTTAGACACTTAAGTATTATGTTTAAGTCAAGTCACCTTAATTCCTCCTTTTTACCATTTTACAGTATCTCTTCCAACCTTCCTCTATACTCGAACCCTATCAAATAATAAACTACATTTGTTTACCCCGTAATCATATTTATCACATATCCAAAATAATACGTTAACATAAGATACCATAATTTGATATATTCAATCCTACCTGGATTTTAAATTTGTCCATCCATCCAATTCTATGCCCGATGACCTAATGAATGATACGTTCAACAATAATATTAACATCAATTTCATCTAGCACAAGTTTAGTTTTTATAAAAATGATAAAAATGAATCTTATCTTACCTCTTAGGAAAAACATGTTGTTATGGAGAGGAGTGAGTTGTTCCGTATATGCTAAATATATTCCCATATTGGGTTCTCTCTAGTCATGTCTCAAACTTATTCTCAAAAACCTTAGCCTTTGAAATCTCATGGTTGGGGATATAGGTTTTTTCAGAGTATTTTTGGAAGAAAAGGGTGACCTAGGAAAATTAAAATAAAGAGGGTTTTCAAAAATCCCTCAGCTAAGCTACCTCATTTTACCACTATAGTGATTATCCAACTGCAGTAGTGGCTATTGGCAATCCAGCCTAATCCATAATTAGGCCTCTAGGCTGAATTTCCTTAAGCCCTAATTTTTGCCCTGATTAAAATTTTTTTGGTTCCATTTTAATCCTATTATTTATTGTAAATTATTTTAGAAGTGTTCCCACTATGGTTTGGATTATTATATTAGATACTAATTTACCCACCGTTTGTCCCTAAAGGGCCATAACGGTGAGGTATATACAATTGCATGAGTGTTCAACTAATATTAACTCAACAAAACCCTAGGGAAATTACTCGCACGAATGCTCAATGGGTATTCAAATGTTATAAGTCACTAAGAGGATTACATAACATATGCTAGCTCATTATACATCCAATCTAGGCCATACAGTTATCCTTATGTTTTTCCCTAAATGGGGATACAATTGATTATTACAATAACTTACTAATCATCATATGTCATATAAAAGTACAAAGGATCAAGACAAAGTTGGTTTTATAAAGGTTTACTACTGTAGCAGTAACCAACCACAATAGTAATTTGCGGAAGTTAAGTAAGGGAAAAACTCCATTTCCTCTATTTTTATCCCTAATTCTCAAATTCTCTCAACTCTCTCTGCAAAAATATTCCCCCATCAATGAATTTAAGGTAAGTTATTCATCTTTTCTACTTAATTCACGTATTTTTTTCATGGAATCATATAATTATGTTAGAATGGAGAGAATTAGTATGGTAGTTGTGTGTAACTTTTTCAACTCATATGTAACGGTGTTCTTGAGTATATTGGTTGGCATGCTGAGCTTTCTTACATCTTTAATACTCCTTTTGCATTCAATATATAAGACTAACATATTTCATACTGGGTATTATCTAAGGGAGGAGTTATCGATGAAAAGTCCTCTTCTCCAATGATTTTCTCCAATTTGATATTGATTTTGGGTGTTCTACCCCTTATTTTTGTGTAAAAAGGTTCACCCAAACTTACCCAAGCCTGATATGTTCTAAATTTTTTAAATTATGGAGAATGTTATGAGGAGGTATCACATTCTAAGAATTTTCTTTGTGAGCGAGGAATGGTATTGAGGAACGGGAAGGAAGATTTATTGAAGTTTTACACCCTATTGAATGCTTTTAGGTGGGATATGTTGACTGAGTCAGTACCTCAGTACAACATAGAGGTCATTTTTGAGTTTTATGCTAACCTCCCAACTGAGGACTATTTAGTGTCTCTCCCTACTACCTGTGTCCAAGGCAAGAGGATCCTGGTAGATGTGCCCACTATTAATGAAACTTTAGATGTCTCAAACCATGTCAATTCTATATTTGAGGTGAGAATTTTGGCATCAAAATTGGAGTGGGATATCGAGGTTTTTCCACTAGAAGGAAAAACTGTCGAGATGAAATGTCCAGCATCAACGGGACAAAGAGCACTTATTTCTTAATTGAGGACCGGGTGTTGTTATAAAGTTTTTCCCAGATGATATTTCCATCAAGAAATGTTACAAATGAATCCTTTAACTATGCCATGGTCGTCGCATGTGTTCTTGTGAGAGTTCAAGTGAATATAAAGGCACAGATTGTAGATGAGTAGCGGTACTTTTATGCTTAGGAGAGGTTGGCATATGATCTTTTCCTACCTTCTTTGGTTACCACACTTTTGATCAGGTGAATGTGTATTAGGAGATTCAAGACATTATGAACAACTATGAGGTGGCATATAACATATGTGGGTAAGGCCATTTTAAAAGGAAGTAAGAGGAAGAGAAAGGTAAGAGGGGAGGGTGAGAGCAGTCTAGCTGGTGGGACCAGGGGTTGAGTGCTCTTTTGAGCACCCATCAAACCCAACCCAAGCTTATGAATAGATTTGAGTAGAGTCTAATGAAGAAAAAAGGAAGAATCTCCCCTGTAACCACATGCTTGTGAGAATATAGAAAGTGGTCAAGTTAATAGTAAGGTGCACCTATCCCTAGAATAAGTTGTCTAAGTTGTCGAGGAAGGATAAACGGGAGTTCTTCTTCCTCGATGGAATGGATGATGAGGGTTTAGATACCTCAAGTTTCAAAGATAGTGCTACTAGATAGCCCTATCCCCCCTCTTTTTATATGTTTTATGTGCGTGGATTTGGGTTGTCCCCATTTAGGGCATATAAAAAATAATTACTCTTTTTATTTCTTTCACATTTAAGATGTTTTCTCCTTCCTGGATTTTTAATAATAAACATCTTTACTTATAATGCATGTTGGATGAATTTGTGTTATTTTATCATCTTAGCAAAAGGATTTCCTTTCAAAGTTGAAAAGATGGGGAAAATGGCTAGAAAAACACTACTTGGAGCCATTGTAGTGGTACCGTTGTAGCGGTAGCCTCCAGCAGCTCTACCTCAACTTTTTCTTACCAGTCTCCGGTTCCTTTCTACGTCACATTCTTTTTATGTAAGCTTTCATAGCGTGATAACTTATTGTGTGCACGTAATATAAATTGATGCCTTTGAACCACAACCAAATCCATTTTTAATCTATTAAATTAATCAGGGTTGGACTTTCATTAGTCTCCATACTTACTTAATTCACTATCCTCTAAATAATTCTGCCAATAGCGAGGCACCTGTGTAGTTTGTAAAGGATTGGATAAAAGTCAATTGATACTCCAAATCATTGAAAGATAAGATATAACTCAAGCCACCAAAATAAAGACACTCCCTGGATCACACCCGATCCTTACATCCACTGACCTACTTGCTACACATCACACCACCACACATACACACTATTAATAAATTATGTTTCAAGATTTTAAGCACCATGAGGCAAATTAATATACTTCACCATTGGCAACACGGTACATATAGAATATTTTTAACATATAATTGTATTAGCATAAGGACCTATATATCAAATAAGCATTACAACCCATTTTCTATGCCCTTACAAATCTTTATTAATTGACATTTGGTATTGGACTTTCCGTGTTAAGAGATACCATTTTGGACCAACTAGTCCTATTTATGACAATTGACATACCAATTGGAATTGAAAATATACTAATTGGACTCAAATCGGGGGTACCACATTGAGATGTCATGATAGAAAAGAAGAAAAGTGAGATAGATTCCTAGATGCCTTGTAGCTTCCTACAGATTTTATGAGGATTTTAACACACCAATCCATATGATTCTTCTCAATTGTTGCTCTTGTACTAAGAGACTATTAACTTGGGATCTGGTACTATCTTTGGAACCTACCTACACCTACCCCCGATAGAAGAACCCAGAATATCCTACCATTTAACTAAATGTTGAAGTTACTATGATATACACATAGTTAATTTAATACCAACCATCAAAAAGTCCAATAAAGTTGAAATAACAGTACACATTTAATTCTTTCCAAAGAATGTTTAAATACATCAAATATGAAAAGAAAATATGGAAAATAACTATAAGATACTCCCGAGAACCTAGCCTAAATTGGTTAAAAAAAAAAGTACTAAACAAGAAGAAAGGGAATTTATAAGGCAACATACATGAAAGATAGAAATGGTAGGGGTTGTTGCTAAGTGACTGACATCACTTCTATAGTAACTCCAAGTTAACTACACCATGGCTATACTTCGAGTATAGGTATAGTAAGTGTAGCATCAATAAAACCACACGTACTGGTAAGACTCGTCAATTGACTAGGCTTAGTTGCAAATAATATCAATAAAAATTATGGAATAATCATAACATCACATAAACCTTTGGTTCTAACCCTAATTAAGAAATCCTTACTATATCATCTTAGCATCTTTATGACCTACCTGTCATTTAAAATTTTTGTACAACTTTGTATTTTGAATTAACATTTCATAAATCTTTGTCATTTGACTACCTATTCCAATTGGAACCTTTTCCTCACATTCTGGCCAATGCTTATGGAACCTACAATTCTTTAAGCTACAATCAAGCAAGTCCTATCAATACTCACAATCAAAGACATCACAATACCACATTCTATAAATATAATAAGTTCTACGCATCATATTATACCATAAATGGTCCTTTTAAGGGACCATAAAGTCTCACCTCTAACCAAGTCTACACAAGGGACCAAATTTACATTCATAAACTCTTTTCCATGATTTACCACAACCAAGAGCATATATGAGAACATAGATATAATATATAAACACATTCAAACATATGAATGTATGCACTCATGCAAGATACATGCATCATCTCTTACCCTTCTCAACTTCTTCAACATATCCATACCACTGAGGTATCCAACCCATATCACAACAAGCTTATCTATACCAACATGGTACCTGACCCATATCACAATAATTATATTTTACATACGTGACTTATATTATCCAAAACATATCAGCACAATCCAAATAAAATGCAACGCAGTCATTGAGTCATAAGACATGTAACGACAAAATCATAGATGTTAAGTCCACAAACCAAGAATAAGGCCAAGAAAGTCTAAGTACTATAATAATTGTTTGACTTAATGTAATGCCCCGCAAAATCCTCTTCCAGTCTGACCCTTAGAGCATATTTGGTAAAGCAAAAATCTGAGTCTAAATGTTTCAGAAATATCTTCCCAAGTATGAAATACTTTTAATCATGTGGGAATCTATTTGATCATGAATTAAGATCATAGAGGTCCCCTAACTCAAGGATGAGTTAAAAGCTTTTCTATCTTTCAAGTTTTAGTGAGCGTCAAAACTTGGGTCAAATTTAATCTACCAAAACTGCTTGTATAAATCTAATTAGAGGACTTACTAGATATCAAATGAAATCTCCTTGAATTATATTTCTAATGATACCAATTTAGTAAAAATCTGATATCGGAGCAAAGATTTATGCCCATTTTACTCCAGCATGTCAGGCTTGGAAACTGAGTGACGACATTCGTGATAAGCTGCCACGAGAGTGACGACCTATCACCAATGTCGTCATCCTTGGGATGATTTCTACCCCCAGTGACGATATTTTGTGACAAGTCATCACGCCCATGAAGGCCTATCACCAATGACGTCAACCTTAACTAGAAAATCAAAATTTCACCCTTTTATGACAATAATTCGTGACAACCGATCACCAACTTGACGACTTGTCACGAATATCGTCAACTATTTTTTTCCAACAATTTAAGGACATTTTTGCAAGGGTATTTTGGTCTTTTCCCATCTTTTAAAGGTCTCTATAAATATGAGAAACCCCATTCAAACCCTAATTTCTCCATCTTCTCTCTCAATTCCCTTAAGAAGAGAAAATAACTAGGGTTTCATTCAAGAACCCTAATCTTCCAAAAATCATCCATAAATTCGCCAGAATTTCTTTAAGAATTAAGTTCCTCATAGTGTGGGCTTCAAGAATTATTTATTACAAGTGCGGAGAGAGTCCCAAGCATTAGAATTCATTCAATTTCAAAGATTAAGGTATGTAGATGTTGATTCTTGGGTCCCTTTCATCCAAGAAGCTTAAGTTCCCTTTTCAAAACTCAAAGATTTTTATGTATATGAGTTGTTAATGATTTGTAAGAGTTGAAATTGATGTTCAATATGTTGTTGAGCTTTTATTCATGTTTGTTTACAAGATTCATGATCTTTGACCCTAGTAGGTGGAATCCATGTGATATTTGTGATGAATCTTCCTTATGTTGCTTTCTATGTGATGTGTTCATGTCAAATGGGTGTAGAAATGGTTGAATAAGTGTAACGCCCTGATATCCCATCTCTAGACACCACACGGTGCTTATGGACCCAAAGGACCACAAGCTAACCCTTTACTGATATCTATACTTGTACACTACATAATATCTGAAATAAATGCGAAAACTGGACATAAGGTTCAATACATCTGCACATACTCAAAATTGAAAATTGAATACTAATACATCAACATCTATCTGAAAAGCCTCTAAACTATCTGAACTGTGGATTTGATGGGACATGTCCCCAACTAACCCCGTCAACTGAAAATATAAACAAAATCTTATACAATAATAGTAAACTGAGATTCATCCTCGAAAGAAGAGGACTCACTGCTACTGTTGCTAACTGGGATTGAACTGATGGGGATACTCTGGACCCTATGCCTCTGAACCTATGGTGTCAAATAAAACACCATAGCGCAAATGCATCAGTACAAAAATATATGGAGTATGTAGACGAGGTAAGGATAAATGCAAGGGCTTATGCATGAACATAACTTAACTAAATAATATGCAAGAGCTGAATTAGCATACATAAAGAATCTATAATTACTTAACATACTGGGCATATTTTCACTGAGCATACTCGAAATAACTCTGGTAACTGATACTGAATATACTGAAATTCAAAAATTTCTGGACATATTGAGACTACGAGTATCTGAAGCTTCTAAAAATGATAGCAACCCTAGCTAACAAGTTGTCTCCAAATATGCTAATAATAAGAATAATTGACTGAAACTGAGATCAACCCTATCTAGCAGGTAGTCTCTGAATCTGTGGATAATAATACTACTGGATAACTGATTTTGAGATCTGATAACTAATTTTGAGATCGGCTTATCTAGCAGTTGATCTTTGAATTTACAGATAATCATACATGATGTCCTGTATCTAACAGCCTTGCATTCTGTACACTGAACTAAGCTCTTTCTTGAAGTCTGGGATTGATTCTAAAACTAAGACTGTGGAAAGTATTTACTTAACTGACATGCCCCTACTATATCTTAGGGGTCCAACCTCTAACCTCGGTTGGGAGGGTGTCAATACCGTGCCATGGGTAAAGATATTATCTTTATATGGCCCTATCTATTAGGTACTCATACGAGAATAGTGGAGCCCTCATCTAACAGGTCAAGCTACCTCGTCTACCCTCATCTAGCAGGTATGATATCTCTCACCCACCCTCATTTACCAGGTGTGATGTCTCAACCTTGTTGGCTACATAGTTCTGGAGCACAAGGATTGGGTCTAAGGATTACACCCTCCACTAGTAGGTGAGTCCCCATCTTAAGCCCGCTCGGTGCGAGTTTCTACTCCCAACTAAAAGACACTGATTTGATTCTTAACTAAACTTAGACTGAGCTAAATCTGATACTGATTGTATTTCTCAAGACATCTGACTGAGTCACTCTGAGATTACTTAGTTTCGTACCTAATGGAAGGTATCGAATCATAGCATCTGACTGACGATGTAGAGCTTGAATAGATTATTCAAATCACTTCTAAGATTAGAATTGAATCACTTGAATACTATTAGATCTGAGATGATTATAGGATGGAGGCTAGATTACTAACGATACAGAGATTACAGAGATAACTGAGATTACTGAGCTTTATTAAGCTTCGCACTTGTCTGAGGATACAGAGATATATAATTCACTGAGTTCTGAAAATCATGGCTCGGTTGGAATTATCAAGAAACTGACAGGGGCTCTAGACAACAGCTCTATTTTGGGGTATAAATCCCCCCAGGACTCGATAACATAGAAGTAAAGCATCATCACTCATTCAAGCATCACAAGCATTCATGCATCATTACCATTATTCAGGCATATTCACAAGAAACTCAGAAATCATGCCATATATTCAATTTCACAATTACTAGAACATCACCTCAAGCCTCCAAGAATTAACAAACGCCTACTGATCATTACAACTATCAAGGGGTCACTCTAAGCATTTCAGAATCATAACATACTTTCCCCCCCACAAACCTTACGGCATCGCATTTATCATTTAGGAAATATAAACCTCTATTCACCATCATGATTACCAAAGGATCGTTCCCAACATTTAGGGGGTCATCAATATCAATTCATTGTCATAAACTACCTTAAGGAAGACATGTTATTAAATTATACCCCATTCAACTAAGTCTTGCATCAAGTACTTCACACCTATATCGGTCTTGAAATATATCTAGAATTATGAGATTTCAGGAAAACTTTACACTATCATGTCATTACTCCCTTGATAACCACTTAGCATGTATCAAAACTTAAAATAAATCAAAGAGAACTCACTTGGGAGATTTACCGCTATTCCATCTCAACTTACTCACTACGGTCTTTCGACAACCACTAGACATGTCCAGTTCTACACCTACTCGGGGATTCCATATTATTATTATGGCTCATTCCGCTCACTAAGGCATTTTATCAAACACTAGGTGTGCATGGACTAGCCCACAACTTTGGGTTTCCCCTTTAACATACTACAATGACCCTCTATGCTATACCTCAACCTTTCATCCAACCTATGGGGTGCATACTCCGCTCATTCAACTATCTCTACACCCTAATGTCATAAACTCCTCACATAGACACCAACTATAAAAGGGCTCATCACAACATTACATAAATTCCACATACTAGGGTCAAAGACCATAAATCTTGCAAACAATCATGAATCCAAACTCAACAACACAAGTAGCATCAACTTCAACTCATACAAATCATGGAATATCACAAAACATAAAATCCTTAAGTTTAAAAAGGGGTACTTGAGCTTCTTGGATAAAAGGGACCCAAGAATCAACATCTACATACCTGGGAATTTCTTTTCTTGAAGTCTCTTAAAAGGAGTTCTTGATTTCTCTAGATCTTTCTTGATCCATCTTGAATTTTATGAAAAGAGAAGAGAGTATTTTGATTTCAGAAACCCTAATTTTTTGGGTGGAAGAGAAAAAAAATAAAGTTGAAGGCCCTTGGCCCGGTACTTATAGAGCTGGGGGAGGATGTGTAAAAGACCAAAATCAAAATGCCCCTTTAAATTTTTTCTAAAAAATTCTGATCGGGGTCTGTGATGGTCGACCTTATGGTCCACCAAGTCATTCGTCACAAGTGCAAAAACTAGGATGTTTTTCCTCAGAGTGATGATCGAAGTGACATTCCATCAGAAATCTGAAGGTCCACCAGATCGTCCGTCACTTAGGGTCTAGGAATGGGACATTTACCTCGGTCTGACGGGTCCCTTAACGGTCCATCAACTTTTTGACAGTCCACCATTTTGGATGCCATATGCTAACCAAAAAAGGAAGCCACTGCCTTGGTATGATGGGACACTTGACGGTCCATCAAGGACTTGGCGGTCTGTCAGATCGACCTTCAAACTTGTGATTCCGACAACGCTCAGTAAAACGGCCATAACGTCTTCATCCGATGTCGAATTTTGATGAAATTGATATCGATGGAAAGCTTGTTCAATGATCTACATAACTAAAAGTATAAATTAGGGAAATTAAACATGATTAAAAGTGTTTCATACTTGGGAAGATACTTCTAAAACCTTTAGACTCAGATTTACTACTTTGCTAGATACGCTCTAAGGCTCAGACTAAAAGAGAAGTTTGTGGGGTATTACATTATCTCCCCCTTGGGAACAGTCATCCTCGAATGTTGCTTCATAGGCTGGGAATAATACTCAATAGAACCTTTTAAAATTTGTCTAGAAAATTTTGATCGGGGTCTGTGACGATCGACCTGATGGTTCGTCAGAGGGACTGACGGTCCACCAAGACATCCATCACTCAAGTGCCAAAAATGAAAGACTCTAAACTGAATTCTCAACTGAATACAAAGGAATTGAATCTATAACTGATCTTGTTTCTCAAAAAATCTGACTGAGTTACGCTGAGATTACTTTGTTCTGTATCTGACGGAAAAGGTATCAAATCATGGTATCTGACTGATGATATAGAGCTTGAATAGATTACTCAAATCACTTCTAAGATTAGACTTGAATACTATTAGATCTGAGCTGATTATAGGACTGAGGATAGATTACTAGTGATATAGAGATTATAAAGATAACTGAGATTACTGAGCTTTCATAAGTTCTGAATTGTCTGAGGATACAGAGTTCTATAGTTCACTAAGTTCTGAGAATCATGGCTCGACTGTAATTATTGAGAAACTGACACGGGCTCTAGACAACAGCTCTATTGTCAGGTATAAATACCCCCAGGACTCAATAGCATAAAAGTAAAGCATAATTATTGATTCATCATCACAATCATTCATTCATCACAATCATTCATACATTATAACAATCATTCATTCATCACAATCATTCATGCATTATCATAATCATTAAAGCATCTTTAAGTAATTAGGAATCATATCATATAATAACGTAGGAGAAACATGCTACTAGATTGTACTCCATTCAACAAGGTCTTACCTCAGCTATTTCATACCTATATCACATGGCCTGGGGAACTTCATACTATCATGTCACGACTTACTTGCTAACCACTTGACATGTATTAAAAGCTTAGCATATATCAAAGAGCACTTAATCGGGGAAGTTACAACCATCACGTCTTGACTTGTTCGCTAGGGTTCTTCAACAACCACTAGACATGACAGATTTTACACCTACATAGGGATTTCATGCTATCTTGGCACATTTCAGTCACTAACGCATTTTATCCAACACTAGGCATGCATGGACTAGCTCACAATTTGGGGCTTCCTTATTCAACATACTATAGTGTCCCTTATGCTTCACCTAAGCTCTATATCAAACCTATGGGGGACATGCTTCGCTTATTTAACCATTTCTACACCCAAAAGTCATGAACACATCACATAGAAAAGAACTTCAAGAGGGTCTATCACAAACCTCACATGAATTCCACATGCTAGGGTCAAAGCACATAATTTTTATTGGAAAACATAAATCAAAACTCAACAACACATTGAACATCAATTTCCAACTCATACAAATTATTAACATCTCATAAACATAAAAATCTTTTAGTTTTAAAAAGGGTTCTTGAGCTTCTTGGATAAAAGGGACCCAAGAATCAACATCTACATACCTTAACCTTTGAAGTCAGATGAATTCTAATACTTGAGAATCTATCCGCATTTCTATTAAATGAATATTGAATCCCACACTATGAGGAACTTAGTTCTTGAAGAAATCTTAAAGATTTTTGGATGATTTTTTGAAGATTAGGATTCTTGAATTGAAGCCCTAGATATTTTCTCTTTAGACAATTGGAAGAGAAATAGAGAAATTAGGGTTTGAATGAGGGTTCCTCATATTTATAGAGGGTCAAAAAAAGTGGAAAATGACCAAAATAACCTTACAAAAATGCTCTTAAATTTCTGAAAAATATTCTTGATGACATCCGTGATAGGCCGTCAAGTTGGGGATAGGTCGTCACGAATGTCGTCAAAAAAAGGTGAAATATTGAGTTTCTGCCCAGGTCTGACGACATTGGTGATAGGACGTCACGAGTGTAATATCTTATCAGAAAATGTCGTCACTGGGGTCAAAAATCTGTCCAGGTATGATGACATTGGTGATAGGCCATCACAGGCATGATAGCTTATCACGAATGTCGTCGCCAGTTTCCCAGCTAGACATGCTAGAGTAAAATAGGCATAACTCTTTTCTCCGATATTGGTTTTTGATTAAATTGGTATCATTGGAAAGATAATTTAAAGAGATTTCATTTAATATATAGTAGGTCCTCTAATTAGATATATACAAGGATTTATGGTTGATTAAAGTTGACCCAAATCTTAACGGTCACTAAAACTTGAATGATAGGAAAGCTTTCAAATCATCCATAAGTTAGGGGACCTCTATGATCTCAATTCATGCTCAGATAGATTCCCACACGATTCAAATTATTTCATACTTGTGAGGATATTTTTGAAAAATTTTTACTTGGATTTTCGCTTTACCAAATACGCTCTAAGGCTTAGACTGGAAAAGAATTTTGCGGGGCATTACATTATCTCCCCCTTGAGAACATTCACCCTCGAATGTTGCTTGATAGACTGAGAATACAGATCAATAGAACTTACTCAAGAAATGGAAATATCTCAGATCAGGACTACACAACTAGAGCAACTGACATATAGAGTTCTCACACTGGGCATGCATATCTGATGCATGGAATACTCGACAAATGATACTTATAGATGAATTCTCATAATAAATATGCATATATGATTCATGGACTCATAACTGGGATGATCTCATGAATACACGACTGAATACACGCTTACAAGCTGAACTCTTTCTACTAAATATGCATATCTAATGCATGAATGTCCGGCTAAGCTGACTTTTGAAAGTATGACTTGATAATGGGACAATGACTGATGCTAACTTCATAAAGAAAATCTGAACATGCATCAGGATGAATCTAATGGAATGCAACATCATAATACTATGGGGTATCTACCCGTTGGGACACTATGTCCCTCTAAACACACTTCGCTGAAATACTGGAGCGGTGCGCGGGGCATCTACAGACTAGGTCGTAATTGACCGATCAAGATCAGAAACTCATGCATAACTCATGATAACATATAAGATCAAAATAGGAGAAAAGGATCTACCAATGCATGTCATAAAGATGAAGGGCTCATAACATACCCGGGTCTACTTTAGGGAATCCTTCCCGATCAAGGCGAGCCTGAAACGCATGAAATCTACCCTTTTGAGTCAACACTCTACATTATCTCATTCTATGTCCTGGCTTACCACAACCAAAACACACATCACTACCGGCTCTAGACACACCTTGGTGGCGCCAATCATACTCTCCAAAACGCAGATGGGTACGAACACAACTAGTACTACTCTGGGCTTTGGAGCTTGGAGCTCCCTCAGATCTGACACCCCCAAACACAGGTGCGAGTACACTAGCTGAAGATGAAGCTGGTACTAAAAATCTCTGACCATACTGAGAACTACTACCACCTTGATACCCTACTTGCAGGAAACCACGACTACCTATCTTGGCTCTCTTATTCACTCTCTCTCTCTTATTTATTGTATCTGCCTCAATTTATTATCCATGCATCATTAGCCTAGAAAGATCCATATCTCTATTGATCATGGCAGCTCATACTCGCTCTAGGGTAAGCTACCAAGTCAGGAGCATACTTACCTAATTGGTTAAACTTAAGACAATACTCTTTCACGGTCACGGAACCTTGCCTTAGGTTCATGAACTATTCTACCTTAGCCTCCCTCATCTCTAGTAGGAAAACCCTATCTAGAAAGGCACTCTGAAATGCTAACGAAGCCATGGGAGCTGCATTCTCCCCTCTACTTTTCTCCCATATCACTACCCAATCATGAGAAATATCTTTTAACCTATAAGATGCTAACTCAATACTCTCCTCCTAAAAAATATGCATAATCTAGGTGATCTTCATCACCTCCTCTAGAAATAACTTTGGGTCTTCACCTACTACTGACCCAAAGAATTCGAGAAGGTTCATTTTCCTAAAGCTTCTAATTCTGCTTGCGGCAGAATTCCCATCTTACTAAGGTGGGACTGCAGCCTGACGGTTGTCATGAACATTAGTCACAGCTTGGGCTAGCGCCTGGAAAGCTACCTAAACTCTGTATGTAACACACTCTCATTATCAAGATCTATAAGCTGAGGGGGTTGATCATCGACCCCACAGACAAAATCTTTATGAGGAGGCATACTCTGTAATTGGAAGTAAGAAGTGGATTAGATAGAGGATCAACTTGATCTTATGCTCACTCACATAAAATGATCATTGATAGAAAAGGAACTGCTTCTAAGAACATCCTGTAGCCTCTGGAACATAAATGTGTCATGCTATACACCCATGCACAAGACTCTACTAGATGTGGCTTTTCAGACTCTCTAGGATACTCTTGAACCTTAGGCTCTGATACCAAGCTTGTAACACCCCAAAAACCCATCCCGAGACGTCACACGATGCTTATGACCCCAAAGGACAACAAGCTATCCCTTTACTGATATCTGTACCTACATACTGCATAATATTGGAAACAAATGTGGAAACTAGCCAGGAAACACATCTATGAATGCTCATAATACAAAAAACTGAATACTTATACGTCCATCTGAAAAGCCTCTAAACTATCTGAACTGTGGATTTGATGGGATATTTCCCCAACTAACTTTATTAAATGAAAATAAACAAACTCTAAAACAATAATAGTAAACTTAGATTCATCCTCGAAAGAAGAGGACTCACTGCTACTACTGCTGACTGGGACTGAACTGCTGAGGATACTCTGGATCCTGTGCCTCAAAACCTATGGTGTCAAATAAAACACCATAGTGCAAATGCGTCAGTACAAAAATGTACTGAGTATGTAGATGGGGTAGGCTAATGCAAGGGCTTATGCGTGCATAATATCTAAACTGAATAATCATGAAAATGCCGCATGAGAACACATACATGAATGCATAGAAACATGAACACCATCTTCATAACTCTAGATACTGAAAATCAAATACCACTTTACTGTAGACTGAACTCACTACTGACACTGAGATACTGAATCACTGACTCATCTGATACTAATAACTAAGGATCTAGATGTGCTTACATCAAGTACTGAACTATGAGCTTACTACTTTCGACTGACAGTATTAGAGATCAACTTTGCTAACAGATTATTCTGTAAGTGATTATCAATGATAAGAAGTATGATCATATCTGAATTTGACAACAAGAATACTCAATAGAGTTTGAGATGGAGATCAAGCCTATCTGACGAAAGATCTCTAGATATGATAATAAGAATACTCAACATGGTCTTAGACTGAGATCAAGCCTATCTGATGGTACATCTCTAGATATGATAATAAGCATTTGTATATGATACCAAGCCTATATAACGGGATGGTCCATGAATCAATGGAACTATCTAAGTTCTTTCTAGAGATGGATGACTGTATCTGACAGTCCTAATTTCTGAAGATAGATACTGAAACTCCAACTGTAGGAAGTAGTTACTTAACCGACATTCCCTAACCTACCACAGGTGCGGTCCACCCTGTGACCCCAGCTGGAAGGGTGTCAATATCGTGCCATAGGTAAAGACCTCTCTCCTCAAGACACTCTGATGGGATGACCCTCGCAGGAAGTCGTCCTATGAAAATATGATAGTCAAACCTCTCTGATGATGACAGCCTCTATTTATGGGAGACTCCTAGATCCTGTGCTGGCTATGCAGTTTTGGATTTTAGGGATTGCTCCTAACAACTCAGTTCCTCTGACGGGAGAGTCGCCATCCCTTCCCTTACTAGGTGCTAGCTTCTACTCCCTACTTAAAGACTCTGAACTGAATTCTCAATTGAGCACAACTAAACTTAGTTTGTTACCGATCATGTTTCTTAAAAGATCTGACTGAGTTACGCTGAGATTACTTTATTTCGTATCTGACAGAAAAGGTATCAAATCATGGTATATGACTGATGATACAAAGCTTGAATAGATTACTCGAATCACATTTGAGATTAGACTTAAATACTATTTGATCTGATCTGATTATCTTATTGAAGCTAGATTACTAGAGATACAGAGATTACAGAGATAACTGAGATTACTGAGCTTTCTTAAGTTCTGACTGGTCTGAGGATACAGAGTTCTATAGTTCACAGAGTTCTGAGAATCATGGCTTGACTAGAATTATCATAAAGCTAACACGGGCTCCAGACAACAGCTCTATTATTGGGTATAAATACCCTCAGAACTCGATAGCATAAAAGTAAAGAATAATTATTCATTCATCATCACAATCACACATTCATCACAATCATTCATGCATTATCACAATCACTCATTCATCATAATCATTCATGCATTATCACAATCATTAAAGCATCTTCAAGTAATCAAGAATCATATCATATAATAATATAGGGAAAACATGCTACTAGATTTTACTCTATTCAACAAGGTCTTACCTCAACTATTTCATACCTATTTCAGTCTTGACACCTGTTTGGATATTACATGGCCTGGGGAACTTTATACTATCATGTCACAACTTACTTGCTAACCACTTAACATGTATTAAAAGCTTAGCATATATCAAAGAGCACTTAATCGGGGAAGTTATAACCATCATGTCTCGACTTGTTCGATGGGGTTCTTCAACAACCACTAGACATGACTGATTTTACGCCTATATGGGGATTTCATGCTATCTTGGCACATTTTACTTACTAAGGCATTTTATCCAACACTAGGCATGCATGGACTATCTCACAATTTGGGGCTTCCTCATTCAACTTACTATAGTGGCCCTTATGTTTTACCTAAGCTCTTTATCAAACCTATGGGGGACATGCTTCGCTTATTTAACCATTTCTACACCCAAAAGTCATGAACAAATCACATAGAAAACAACTTCAAGAGGGTCTATCTCAAACCTCACATGAATTCCACATACTAGGGTCAAAGCTCATAATTTTTATAGGCAAACATAAATCAAAAATCCACAACAAATTAAACATCAATTTCCAAATCATACAAATAATTAACAACTCATAAACATAAAAATGTTTTAGTTTTAAAAAGGGTTCTTGAGCTTCTTGGATGAAAGAGACCCAAGAATTAACATCTACATACCTTAACCTTTGAAGTCAGATGAATTCTAATGCTTGAGACTCTATCCACACCTGTAATAAATGATTCTCGAAGCCCACACTATGAGGAACTTAGTTCCTAAAGAAATCTTGAAGATTTATGGATGATTTTTGGAAGATTAGGGTTCTTGAATTAAAACCCTAGATATTTTCTCTTTAGAGAATTGGAAGAGAAATGGAGAAATTAGGGTTTGAATGAGGGTTCCTCATATTTAGAGAGGCTCAAAAAAGTGAAAAATGACCAAAATACCCTTGCAAAAATGCCCTTAAATTTCTGAAAAAATATGGTTGACGACATCTGTATTAGGCCGTCAAGTTGGTGATAGGCCATCACGAATGTCGTAAAAAAAAGGTAAAAAATTGAGTTTCTGCCCACGTCTGACGACATTGGTGATAGGCCATCATGGGCTTGATAGCTTATCACAAAATGTCTTCACTGGGGCCAAAAATCTTCCCAGGTCTAACAACATTGGTGATAGGCCATCACGGGCATGATAGCTTATCACGAATGTCGTCACCAGTTTTCCAGCCAGACATGCTGGAGTAAAATGGGCATAACTCTTTACTCTGATATCAGATTTTGACAAAACTAGTATCATTGGAAAGATAATTCAAAGATATTTTATTTGATATATAGTAGGTTCTCTTATTAGGTATATTGAAGGAGTTATGGTTGATTAAAATTGACCCAAATCTTGATGGTCACTAAAACTTGAACGATAGGAAACCTTCAAACTCATCCATACGTTAGGGGACCTCTATGATCTCAATTCATGCTAAAATAGATTCCCACACGATTAAAAGTATTTCATACTTGGGAGGATATTTCTGAAACATTTTTTCTTGGATTTTTCCTTACCAAATATGCTCTAAGGCTCAGACTGCAAAAGGATTTTTTGAGGCATTACAAGTACGATCTAGTAGCATGTTTCCCTTACGTTATTATATGATTATGATTCTGAGATGCCTAAAGTGACCTCTTGGTGACTGTGATGATGAATAGATGTTTGTAATCCTTAAATGCTTGAGGTGATGCTTTAATGATTGTGATGATGAATGAACGAATGATTGTTATAATGAATGAATAATTGTGCTGATGAACGAATGATTGTGATGATGAATAAATGAGTGTGATGATGAATGAATGATTATGCTTTACTTTTATGCTATCGAGTCTTGGGGGTATTTATACCCGACAATACAGCTGTTGTCTAGAGCCCTTGTCAGTTTCTTGATAATTCTAGTCGAGCTATGATTCTCAAAACTCAGTGAACTATAGAACTCTGTATCCTCAGAGAAGTGCATAACTTAAGAAAGCTCAGTAATCTCAGTTATCTTTGTAATCTCTGTATCGCTAATAATCTAGAGTCAGTCCTGTAATTAGCTCAAATCTAATAGTATTCAAGTGATTTAATTCTAATCTCAGAAGCGATTCGAGTAATCTATGTAAGCTCTATATCGTCAGTTAGATACCATGATTCGATACCTTTTTCGTCAGATATGGAATTAAGTGATTTCAGCATAACTCAGTCAGATCTTCTGAGAAACATAATCAGCATTAGATTTAGTTTAGTTATGTTTAGTCAATATTTCAGTTCAGAGTCTTTCAGTTGGAAGCTGAAACTAGCATTGAGCGAAGTAAGGGATGGCGACTCCCTATTAAAGAGGTTGCGTCATTAGGAGAAATCCTTGAACTCCAAAACTATGTAGCCAATGCAGGATGTAGGAGTCCCCGTCAGTAGAAGATGTCACCGTCAGAGAGGTTTGACTATTATATTACCTCAGGCTGACTTCCTACGAGGGTCACCCATCAGAGAAGCTTGACCAGAGAGGTATTTACCCATGGCACGATATTGATACCTTTCTAACTGGGTTCATAAGTTGGACCCTACCTATGGTAGGTTGGGGCATATCGATTAAGTAACTACTTCCCACAGTTGCAGTTTTAGTATCAATCTTCAAAAATTAGGACTCTATGGTACGTCACCTATCTCAGTGAGGAACTTAGATAGTTCCATTTATTCATGGAACATCCCATCAGATAGTTTTGGTTTCATGTACAAATACTTATTATAATATCTAGAGATCTCCCTTCAGATAGGCTTGATCTCAATCTCAAATTCTGTTGAGTATTCTTATGATCAGATTCAGAGATCTCCTGTTAGATAGGCTTGATCTCCATCTCAGATTCTATTGAGTATTCTTGTTGTCAGATTCGGACATGATCATACTTCTTATCATTGATAATCACTTTTGAAATAATCTTTTAGAAAAGTTAATCTCTAATCCTGTCAATCAAAAGTAGTAAGCTCAGAATTCAATCCTTGATGTAAGTGCATCTAGACTCTCAGTTATCAGTATCAGATGAGTCAATAAATTTGGTATCTTAGTGTCAGTAGTGAGTTCAGTCTACAGTAAAGTGGTTTCGATTTTCAGTAACTAGAGTTGTGATAATTGTGTTTATGGTCTGTGCAAACATGTATGTGTTCACATGCGATATCTTCATGATTATTCAGTTTAGATATTATGCATACATGAGCCCTTGAATTAGCCTACCTCGTTTACATACTTGGTACATTCTTGTACTAATGCATTTGTACTATGGTGTTTTATTTGACACCATTGGTTCAGAGGCATAGGATCCTAAGTATCCTCAGCAATTTAGTCCCAGTCAGCAGCAGTAGCAGTGAGTCCTCTTCTTTGGAGGACAAATCTCAGTTTACTATTATTGCTTCAGACTTTGTTTATTTTCAATTGACAAAGTTAGTTGGGGACCTTTCCCATTAACTCCATAGTACACACAGTTTAGAGTCTTTTCAGACGGATGTATTAGTATTCATTTTTTTGTATTATGAGTATTCATAGATGTTTTGAACCTTATGGCTAGTTTCTGCATTTATTTCAGATATTATGCAGTGTACAGGTAAAGATATCAGTAAAGGGTTAGCTATGGTCCTTTAGGGTCATAAGCACCATGTGATGTCTCGGGATGGAATCTCGAGGCGTTACAAACTTTGTATCAGAGCCTAAGGTTCAAAAGTGTCCTAGGGAATCTGAAAAGCTGTATCTAGTAGAGTCTTGTGCATGGGTATGTAGCGCGCCACATTTTTGTACAAGAGGATATGGTATGTTCTTAGGAGCAGTTCCTCTTCTTTCAGTGATCATTTCGTACGAGTGAGCATGAACTCAAGTTGATCCCTAATCTAATCCACTTCTTTTTTTCAATTACATAGTATGCCTCCTCGCAGAGATTTTGTCTGTAGGATTGATGATCAGCCCCCTCAGCCATTAGATCCTGAGATGAGAGTGTGTCATATACAGAGTTTTGGGTAGCTTTCCAGGAGCTAGCCCAAGCTGTGACTAATGTTTAGGGCAATCGTTAGGCTGTAGCCTTACCTCAGTAAGATAGGGACTCAGCCACAGCCAGAATCAGAAGTTTAATAAATATGAACCCGCCAAAATTCTTTGGGTCAATAGTAGGTGAGGACCCGCAGCTTTATCTTGAGGTGGTGAAGAAGATCACCCATATTATGCATGTTTTTGAGGAGTAAAGTGTTGAGTTAGCATATTATAGGCTGAAAAATATTGCTTATGATTGGGTAGTGCTGTAGGAGAAGAGTAGAGGGGAAAATGCAGCTTGCCTAACTTGGCTAGAGTTTCAGAGTGCCTTTCTAGTTAGGTTTTCCCCACTAGATATGAGAGAGGCTAAGGTAAAAGATTTTATGAACCTAAGGCAAGGTTCCATGACCATGAAAGAGTATTGTCTTAAGTTTAACAAATTAGCTAAGTATGCTCCTGACTTGATAGCTGACCCCAGAGCGAGTATGAGTTAGTTTGTGACTAGTGTATCTCAGTTAGTATTGAAAGAGTGTAGGACTGCTATGCTTCATAGAGATATGTACATTACTAGACTGATGTTGCATGCATAGCAGATTGAGGTAGATATGATGAAGGAAAGAGAGAGAGTGAGTAAGAGAGCTAGGACATATAGTCATGGTTTATCTTAGGTAGGGTCCTAGGAAGGCAACCGTTCCCAGCATAGTCAGAGATTTTTAGTCCCAGCTCTATTTTCAACTAGTGTACCCGCACCTGTGTTTGGGGGTGTCAAATCTGAGGGAGCACCAAGCTCCAAAGCCCAGAGTAGTGCTAGTGGTGTTCGTACCCATCCGCGTTGTGGAAAGTATGGCAGGCGCCACCAAGGTGTCTAGAGCTGGTAGTGATACATATTTTAGGTCTGGTGATCCAGGCCATAAAATGCGAGAATGTAGACTGCTGACTCAGAGGGGTAAACTTCATGCATTTTAGTCTCGCCTTGATCAGGAAGGATTCCCTAAAATAGGCATAGGTATGTTATGAGCCCTTTAGCTTTATGACTTGCATTGATAGATCCTTTGCTCCCATTTTGAGCTTATATGTTAGCATGATTCATGCATGAGTTTCAGATCTTGATCAGTCAATCATGACCTAATCTATAAGTGCCCCGCGCACCGACCCAGTATTTCAGCGAAGTGTGTTTTGAGGAGCAGAGAGTCCTAAGGAGGAAATACCTCATAATATTATGATGTTGTATGCCATTAGATTTAACCCGATGCATGATCAGATTTTCTTTATGAAGTTAGCATCAGTCGTTATTACATTATCAAGTCGTGCTTTCAAAAGTCAGCTTAGTCGTACATTCATGCAGTAGGTATGCACATTTAGTAGAAAGAGTTTAGCTTGTCATATATGTTCAGTTGTGTATTCATGAGATCATCCCAATTATGAGTCCATGCATCAGATATGCATGTGTATTATGAGAATTCAGCTATGAGTATCATCAGTCGAGTATTACATGTACCAGATATGAAACATGCCCAGAATGAGAACTCAGTATGTAAGTTATTTCTGTTGTGTAAGCATGCCTTGAAATATTTCCATTTCTTGAGTAGGTTCTGTTGATCTGTGTTTTTAGTCTATCAAGTGACATTCGAGGATGAATGTTCTCAAGAGGGAGATAATGTAATGCCCCACAAAATCCTCTTCCAGTCTGAGCCTTAGAGCGTATTTATTAAAGCAAAAATCTGAGTCCAAATGTTTCAGAAATATCTTCCCAAGTATGAAATACTTTGAATCGTATTGGAATCTATTTTATCATGAATTAAGATCATAGAGGTCCCCTAACTCAAGGATGAGTTGAAAGCTTTCCTATCGTTCAAGTTTTAGTGAGCGTCAAAACTAGGGTCTATTTCAATCGACCATAACTCCTTGTATTAATCTAATTAGAGAACCTACTATATATCAAATTAAATATCTTTGAATTATCTTTCCAATTATATGAATTTTGTCAAAAACAAATATCGGAGCAAAGAGTTATGTCCATTTTACTCTAGTATGTCAGGCTGGGAAACTGAGTGACGACATTTGTGATAAGCTGTCACAAACGTGAAAACCTTTCATCGAAGAAGCTCAAGTACCCTTTTCAAAACTCAAATATTTTTATGTTTATGAGTTTTTAATGATTTGTAAGAGTTGAAATTGATGTTCAATATATTGTTGAGTTTTGATTCATGTGTGTTTACAAGATTCATGAGCTTTGACCCTAGTAGTTGGAATGCATGTGATATTTGTGATGAATCTTCCTTATATTGCTTTCTATGTGATGTGTTCATGTCAAATGGTTGTATAAATGGTTGAATACGCGAAGCATGTTCCCCATAGGTTTGATAAAGAGATTAGGAGAAGCATATGGGCCATTATAGTATGTTGAATAGGAAGCCCCAAATTCTGAGCTAGTCTATGCATGCCTAGTTTTTGAGAAAATGCCTTTGTGAGTGAAATGTTCCAAGATAGTATGAAATTCCCAAGTAGGTGTCAAACCGGTCATGTCTAGTGGTTATTGAAAGTCCCGAGTAAACAAGTCAAGATATGATGGTTGTAAATTCCCCAATTATGTGTTCTTTGATATATGCTAAGCTTTTAATACATGCCAAGTGGTTAGCAAGTAAGTTATGACATGATAGTATGAAGTTTCCCCAAGCCATGTGATATCTAAGCACATGTCAAGACTGATATGGGTATGAAATAGATGAGGTAAAATCTTGTTGAATGGAGTGCGATCTAGTAACATGTTTCCCCTATGTTATTATATGATTATGATTCCGAGATACCTAAAGTGACCCCTTGGCGAATGTGATGATGCATAGATGTTTGTGATCCTTAAATGCTTGAGGTAATGCTTTAATGATTATGATGATGAATGAATGAATGATTGTGATAATGAACAAATGATTTTGATGATGAACGAATGATTGTGATGATGAATGAACAACCGTGATGATGAATGAATAATTATGCTTTACTTTTGTGCTATCGAGTCCTAGAGGTATTTATACCTGACAATAGAGATATTGTCTAGAGCCCGTGTCAGTTTCTTGATAATTCCAGTGGAGCTATGATTCTCACAACTCAGTGAACAATAGAACTCTGTATCCTCAGACAAGTACAGAACTGAAGAAAGCTCAGTAATCTCGGTTATCTCTGTAATCTGTGTATCACTAGTAATCTAGACTTAGTCCTGTAATCAGCTCTGATCTAATAGTATTGAAGTGATTCAATTTTAATCTCAAAATTGATTCGAGTAATCTATTTAAGCCCTATATCGTCAGTCAGATACCATGATTCGATACCTTTTTTGTCAGATACAGAACTAAGTGATTTCAGCGTAACTCAGTAAGATCTTTTGACAAACATGATCAGTATCAGATTTAGTTCAGTTGTGTTCAGTTAAGATTTTATTTCAGAGTCTTTCAATTAGGAGTAGAAACTAGCATCGAGCGAGGGAAGCGATGGCGGCTCCCCATCAGAGAGGCCGAGTCATTAGAAGCAATCCCTAACTCTAGAACTGCGTAGCCAACGTAGGATACAGAGTCCCCATCAGTAAAGGATATCACTATCAGAGAGGATTGACTATTATATTGCCTCAGGCTGACTTTCTATGAGGGTCACCCGTCATAGAAGCTTGAACAGAGAGGTCTTTACCCGTAGCACGATATTGACACCCTTTCAGCTGGGGTTACAAGTTAGACCCCACCTGTGGTAGGTTAGGGCATGTCGGTTAAGTAACTACTTCCCACAGTTGCAGTTTCAGTATCAATCTTCAATAATAAGGACTGTATGGTACAGTCGTCTACCTCAGTAAGGAACTCAGATAGTTCCATTAATTCATGGACCATCCTATCAGATAGGATTGGTCTCATATACAGATACTTATTATCATATCTAGAGATCTCCTGTTAGATAGGCTTGATCTAAGTCCCAGATTCAATTGAGTATTCTTGTTATTAGATCTTGAGATCTCCCGTCAGATAGGCTTAATCTCTATCTCAGAGTCTATTGAGTATTCTTGTTGTCAGATTCAGAAATGATCATACTTCTTATCATTGATAATTTCTTCTAGAATAATCTGTTAGAAAAATTGATCTCTAATCCTGTCAATCAAAAAAAGTAAGATCAGAATTCAGTCTTTGATGCAAGTACATCCAGACTCTCACTTATCAGTATCAGATGAGTCAGTGAATTCAGTATCTCAGTGTCAATTGTGAGTTCAGTCTGCATTAAAGTGGTATCCGAGTTTCAGTATCTAGAGTTGAGATGATTGTGTTCATGTTCTGTACAATCATGTATGTGTTCTCATGTGATATCTTTATGATTATTCAGTTTAGATATTGTGCATGTATAAGCCCTTGCATAGCCTACCTCGTCTACATACTCGGTACATTCTTGTACTGACGCATTTGCGGTATGGTGTTTTATTTGACACCATTGGTTCTAAGGAACAGGATCCAGAGTATCCTCAGTAGTTCAGTCCCAGTCAGCAGCAATAGCAGTGAGTCCTTTTCTTTCAAAGACGATTCTCAGTTTACTATTATTGCTTCAAACTTTGTTTATTTTCAAATGACAGAGTTAGTTGGGGACCTGTCCCATCAACTCCACAGTTCAGACAGTTTAGAGGTTTTTCAGATAGATGTATTAGTATTCAGTTTTCTGTATTATGAGTATTCATAGATGTGTTGAACCTTATGTCTAGTTTCCGCATTTATTTCAAATATTATATAGTGTATAGGTACATATATCAGTAAAGGGTTAGCTTGTGGTCCTTCGGGGCATAAGCACCGTGTGACATCTCAGGATGGAATCTCTGGCCGTTATACTTACTTGATTACTACCCTTAATTTTTACATACATACATATCCCAATCATAACTTACCAAACACCCCTATAGGTTGTCATTACCCAAGTTCACATTATTACTTGCTTACCCTCTAATCATAGCCCACCCTTGAGATTTTCACATGAACTTTCTAAACTTTAAAAACAATAATAACAATAATATAAAAGCAATGTCAATACTACAAATTAGCTAACGACAATACCTTTACTCACTCTCTTATCTTCTATGCTCTGGAAGGCATCAAGCATGACCAATAAGACATTAATTATATAATTTTCTCTATTGCACTTTGGATATTTAAGAATTTATATTTTATTCAAGTCACCTTTATTCCTCCTTTTTACCATTTCACACGATCTCGTTGTACCTTTATTTATATTCGAACCCTATGAAATATTTAACTACAAAACCTAGCTTCATAATCTTATTCATCACTTATAAACATTAACATAAGATACCATAATTTTTCATATTCAAGCCAATTCAGATTTTAAGCTTGTCCATCTATCCAACTCTATTCTCGAAATCATAATGTATAATGCTCATCACATTAATATTAAAATTAAGTGTATCTAGCCCAAGTCTGATTGATATAAAAATAAACCATATCTTCTATATTATGTGAAATTTTTCTCTATTGAAAGGAGTGATTTATCTCAGACGTTCTAGACGTATTCCCGTATTGGGTTCCCTATGGATATGTCTGAAAAAGGCTCTAATAAATTTGGGCCTTGAAATCTTATGGTTAAGGTATAAGGTTTTTAGAAATGTTTTTGGAGGAAGGTGGAAGCCTAGGGAAATAAAAAGAAAAAGGGTTTTTAAAAGTCCCTCAGCTGGGTTTTTAAAATACTTCGACTTGGCTACTTTCTTTTACTGCTACAATGGTTATTAAACTGGGGAAATGGTTGTCAATAGTCTAGCATAGTCCATAATTTGTCCTCTTGGACAAATTTCCTTAGTCTCCTATTTTATCCTTGATTTAAATATTTTTCTTGTCTATTTTGAGCATATAATTTATTGTAAAATATTTTTGGGGTCTTTCCAAACGTAATGATGACTTAGGTCATCATGCCAATGTATTTTATGGAGTGATCACTAAACTAATGCCCAACTGGGAGGGATAAACAACCTATAATGATACGTAGTTCTAGGTTTTAGGTGCACTAAATCCAATTTCAAATCGGTGCTAAGTACTACTCCAATACTAGTTTATACTAATTTCTCATAAAAACTGACATTCTAAAATTAAATCTGAATATACTTTTTCTAAAATTATCCTGAAGGTCCGTATAACTGAAAATACATTATAAATCTATAAACTAAAATTAGTAATGTTGTTCATTATAAAATTAACAAATATTGGGATCGTGTGTTCATAACACATTAATTATTCTGAAAATAAGGCTAAATCATGCAAAACTACTAAAATATCAAACTGAATATTAATTCATAAATTATTAAGTCTTTCAATATATCAAATCATATAAAAATATATAATTGTACTATATGAATCATAATGGAACTGAAGTAATAGGGAAATCATAATCTAAATGAAAACCCTAAATGTTGATTTACAAGAAGGTTCAAAAATTGGAGATTTATTCTAAACTCAATAGGTGAAAGTATACCCATTGATGAAATCCTACATGCCTATAATATGAGGTTTTGCTAAGAATTTGAATCTTTTGAGCTTCTAGTGAGGAACCCTAGTTTCTCTATTTTGAGATGTTGGGAGAAGTAATGAGGGAAAGAAGCATTTAATTCCCTTTAACCCCTTCCCAATAATCCTTAAAATGATGTATTATAATCTAGTAGATAAGTTAAGTGAAAAAATAACCCTAGGAAATTATTTTTAATATTAGTATACATGATGAAAGAGCCACAGGATGACTCATCCTATGGACCAATGTGCCACTAGTTCAACTCGTGGTCATTGAGGCCTTTTGCTGGGATCTTAAATCTATCCTAACAACCATATAGAATGACTTATCATTTATCACCACGAGTTATCCTATGTTATGAATTCATTCCTAGGCTAAGAAAACCTATGACAGCAACTACATATCACAACTAGTAGAATCTCTCTGTGGGTCATGGTTTTCTCTTGTGGTCACTAAGGTGAAAAATTAAATTTCAGGACTTAACTTGGGTTGATCAAGATAAATGGTAGGATGATCCATTTTATCTCTTAATAGGTCATCATCAATGGCAATTGTTGCAAGGTAAAAATGCCACCTTTTAGAACTTTTAGGTTGGTTCTTGAATGAATGATCTAACGATATTTGTACTAACCAAAACTCATGGTGTTAGGTCATTATGTAAGTAATTTTTTTGGTTTCCAACTAATTATTAATTTTATGTATGAGTTATGATATTAGCTACTTTTGGGGTAACAAATGGGTGTGAGAACTCTATGAAAATTTCAAGCATACCAACATCAACAACCCCATCTCATGATATGGGAAAGTTAGTACAATTTTGATCGAAAAAAAAAAATACATCTATAGCCTCCCAAACCCTTTTCTTGAGCCCATACAAGACAAGATCAAGATTTTAAAAAGTTGTATCGCTTCAAAATTATGTCTTACATATAAGACGATGAACTAGGCTAAAGTAATAAAGAGCATAAAGGGGAATGATTTCATGGTTGATGCTAGGATATGGTTACAGATCAATTATAGCTTAGTATTCCCTTTTAGAAATAGTTTTGATATCCTTACTCAGATAGATTGGATGATTGTTGGCATTCTTAATGATATTTGAGTGATTTTCAGGTATTGCATTTTGATAAATCTATGGGTGTTCCCGACCAAGGATTGATAACGTACTCACACCATCATTTTGATGCAAGGTGTTCATTGTCAGTATAAATCCAACAAGAGTCAGGGTCGTAACCACAAGGGATGCAAGCTAGCTTTCAACACCTTTCGTGTGAGTTAACTAGGAGTTAACCCATAATGTAAACTTAAAATAAAACATCAAATTAATAGGGGATTTGATTTGTTCTTATATTGGACAAAATCACACTCTAACACTAATATGAGAGCAAACAATTGATTAATAAGACCAATTCAGAGAGGTCTCGGGATTATGCCATCCTAAGGGTAATTTATATAGGGGTAATAAGAGTTAGTCCAATTCTTAGTTTAAGAGACTTAGAAGGCAAGGTTTGGGGTCTTAGTGTTAGCCTTTCAACAAAACAAAATTTCACCCATGGATTCTTTTGAATACCTCATGGGTGTGCCAAGTTTATCGGTCTAATACCTTAACTTAGCACCCCTACTTCAAGAATAATTCTTAAGAACATAGAAATTTCACATAACATTCTTATTTTTAAGATAATGTTAAGCAAGAAGCTAAAATTAATTAATTGTTCAGAATTACTTATTGCCTGCATCCCTTTTTCAAGGATGGTATGGGATCAGAGCCAATTGGGATTTTCACCCATAATTCTCAATTCAAGCATAGAGTAATAGCAAAATCCAACATTACTAACTATCAATTTGGACTAACAATAAACAACCATACAACTTAACACTCTATTCATGCATAACCCCAAGATAGGAATACAGTTGCTCATGGATTTAAAGAGAAAAGAGTTACCCAAATTTTCATTCAAATCCTCCATTGAAAAGTAAACAAAGATTATACTCAAACTTTAATTTGAATCCTCAACAAAAATCTCACTTGGAATTAGTCATACAATTATTTTTCTCTCATAAGAACTCCCCCAAAATTTTCTCGAGATAGTCCATTTATGAAAGGTTTTGGCCAATTTGGATTTTAGGATCTAGCTCCATGATTTTCCACTTCTTCCCTTAAAGCTATCCCACTCCATCACGATAGCCCTATCTTGACCGCGTTCTCGACTCCAGCAATTGAGGTAGACAACTCACTATTTTTGAAGTTTGACTTGGCTTTGGATCATGATTGCGACCCTTAGGCTATGATCGTGGTACCTGAGGGTCGATCCCTTGTCCAAATTTTCAGCTTATACAAGTAATTTGGTATTTTCCTTTCCTTTTTTAGCTTTGCTTCAATTCCTTCTCATTCGATTACCTATAACCATTTAAACCATGGGATTTAGTGTATATTAATAAAGACTTAGCCTTATATATACAATCATTTCATCATAGTGTGCATGAATTAGGATATAGATGATTGGAAAATTTGCCACTCACCAACACCCCCAACTTACAACTTTGCTTGCCCTCAAGCAACACTACTTCTTACCCAATGGTCTATCAATTTGTAATCCCACTTGTACCACCAAATGATCATCATGATTCTGGACTTGATTCTTCACTATTACTTTATCTACATGTATGGGAAGAGCACTTCATACAACCCCCCTCAAAATCAATTACACTTTCAAATATGCATAACACTTTTAAGAACAATCAAGTAAAAACCACTAACTCTGTAGAAGTGATTCTCTATCAAGAGTGGATCAACTATACTCTTTTTTCTCAATTCAGATCATGATAATGTCACCAAGCTAGGTTAGCTTACATGCCTCCTCACGAAAGAAAATCCCAGCACACCATAATTTTTATTATGCAATAAGAGACAAATATGCAAAGACTCACTCTTACAAAGAATTTATCTATACACACACTAGTTCCATACCATATGCTTGCCATTATTTTTAATTGCTACTAACTCAAACACACTTGGTTGAAGATCTCGAAGGGATTTTTCAAGATTGTAATATAGGTTCGAGGAAGGGTAGGATAAATATTTGGGATAAAAGTATCTAAAACCTCCTTGAACTCCACATAAAACACAATTAAATAAAACTTAGGGTCTTGGTCCACATTATTCATTCCTAATATACACATGTACCTTTCTTTACCAGATTGGTTTACCTATATTTTGAAAGTATTTTCTTTTCATTTCTTTCCTTTGTGTAATCTCATGCTTTTTAATTCTTTTGTTGATTCATTTCCTTTTCACATTCACTTGTCTTTATTACTAAGCTTTTAGGCACTCACATGTAAAATTGTGATCCAGGATCACCTCTTTTAAAATTTACCACCCCAACTTAGGCTTTTAGCCTCAAGTTCCCTTTTTAAGTTCAAGGAGGGTAGGGTTAAAAGAGAGAAAAAGTTCAAATAGTTCAAGGCTTGTAATGAGGTTGCGAAATAAATGGTTTGAAGGCTAGCACAAGTAGTCTCTTTTAGGATAAAGTAGTTTTACATGATTACAAAGAAGGTCTAAGATCATTTCTCTAACCATAAGTAATTAAGATTAGATTCAATAGACTAATGGGGAAAGTTCAATATGACACAAGCATGCATAATATAGTGACCCTTTAAGTCATTTCTCATGATTCTGCTTATTTTTATTGTAAGAGCTTTTCCATAGCTTACCCAAGTCATATATGACTTGATGGAACTGATAGTTTGGTTACCGGGTAGTTTGTTTTATTTTTAGAACCATTTCCCTGTTTAGAAGTCTTTAATGGTTCCAAATGGCCACTGAGCAAAAACCACAGTAAAACAATAGCGGATGCAAATTATGACTGCACCAATATTTTTGGAATATTGATTTTAGGTTGGGTAGACCTTTGGTGTGGATCCCACTGCACTCAAACTCATTTACACCTATTGGTCGAAAAGTTGATAACTTGGAAATTCTAGTATGGGCCAAACATTTGGTTAAAATAACCTCGAATAGAAAATCTAACTTTTTTAACGCATCCGAAATATCGAAATCAGCATGGTTGCATATTTCATTTGCTAATATTGGATTACTGATGACAGAATTCCAAGTTTCAGCTTTCATCTGGTGCATAAAAGGTACCATGATTGCAGAGTTGTATCATGATTGTGATGCCACAATCGCAGCCTGCATGTCCGCAATTGCGTGAATGAAGGTTTGGGAAGGGGTATTTAAATGGTATTTTTATTTTAGAATTGACAATCTATATCTTGCCTTGGGTTTCATAAACCCTAATAGAGTGTGTAGTCACCAAATTGAGTCTTGGGTGTTAGTTAGGACCTTGAATAACTTGCATAATCATGATTAACATCGAATGTAAAGTATGAATCCTTCATTTTTAGCATTGAATTCTTGATTATTTGAACCAAAATCCTAAATGGCTTTAGGCTTAATTTTATCCCAAATATGATTAATTTGCACCAATTTCTTGAGGGATATAGCTCCTTAATGGTATTTGAACAATGGGTTGGTCTAGAAAACTCATTTTCCATAAGTGGCACCAACTTGGGGTGGTTTTTGTATAGTTTGGGTCCCAAAGCACAATGGTGCAATATGAGTATTGATATTCTCATAATAATGCATTGATTGTGTTTTTGATCGCTTAGTTCATTGAAGAAGCTTAGAGGAAAAGAAAAGCAAAGGTTACCAGTTCGTGAGCTATATTTAGATTCGAGGTAGGTTAGGCTTACTCCTTGTTAGATTGAACTTTATTTTAGTATGACTTCGATATCTTGATAAGATATGGCGGGGTTTTAGGTGTAGAAATAGTAGATGGTAATGTTTGGAATTAGTTGAGCCACTTAGGCTATTGAACTCATAAAGTGTGATACTCTACTTACATCCTAGAATCTTGGTTAGTTGGACTTGTTATCGTATGAATAGCATAATAATGCTCTAGTTGCTCTAGTTATACGGGAGTGACCTTCTCACTCATACTAAGTAGTAAGTTGACCTTAGTTATCCGTAGTTGTGGAAATTACCCTAGTATCTTTGGATGAATTAAGAGTATTACTTGAGGAAGAATTGTACCATAGAAATATTATGGAATGATAAACCTCTAAGACATGACTTAGATGGCTTAGCTTGGTTCTGGATAGAAGTTGAACTTGAGGAGGAATTTGGGTTATGTAACGACCTGAAATCGCATCCCGGGATGCCACACAGTGCTTGAGGCTACAAGTAGCCCCAAGATAACCCTTTGAGTCGGTTTCCACTAATAACACTCATTTCAATATGGCATAATTCAAACACTATCATAGCTATATCACATGAAAGGAAATACGGGGGGAAAAGATACTCGGTCCAAACAACCATAAAACAAAAAATCTCAACAAGACTACAATACTAAACCCTCAACACAACCAAAGCCTGATACTAGTCTGCCAAAGCCTCTACAAATCCATAATCTGGAGAGCCGTTGGGAAAGGCCCCCAACTAACTCGGAATGAACTGAAAAATAAAACACAGTCTCTCAAGAACTGAAAAATCTGAATATAGGCCCTCGAACAATGAGGACTCACCACTGCGGGAATGTAGATAGAGGTACTCGAGAAATCACGGACGTGGCTGGGAATGAGCACCTGAACCTATATTATAAGACAATGTAGCACATAGACATATATGTGGATCAACACTTGGAATGTACTGAGTATGTGGGGGTGAATGCATATATATAAACTAGTATCATTCTTCTTCAATCAAATCATGCATGCAAGGAAGTTTGAACAATACTTTCAACTCATGCATATGTCTCATGGAGAGTAAAACTTCTTTAATGCACAATAATTCATAACTCTTTTGAACTCAAATACTTTGGATTCAGAATTATATAACTTGGAAACACACTTGAAGGCATTTTATTCACTTTAAGTAAATATCTCATTTCAAGCTTTAGGGAAATCATTCAATCTCAATGGAAAGATACTCTAATTTACAGAAATCCCTTATCCCAAAGCTTCATGGAAAATGCCATATCAAATGAGAATACTTTCATTTAGGGAAATAACTCATATCAAGGAAATACTTTAATTAGGGAACAACCTTGCAACTTTACCATTAGGAAAATAGCTCATAGGAAGGGAAAATAATTTAATTTCCAAGGAAGTAGTTGATCTCAAAGTTTAAATATCAAGGGAGATTCTCTTAACCGACATAAACCATGCAAGCTACGTGGAGTCCAATGTTTTATCCTTCTAAGGAAGAGACCCCACATTGGGGAGGAGCGTCATACTCTTTGACAGGGAGTATAACCTAGGTCTAGTGCTCACTCAACAAAACTTAGCCTCACGCCCAATATAAACTCGGACTTAGGACCAATCATAAATTCGGCCTCAGGCCCAATCAATGGTGGCACGTAGTTTTGAGGTAAGAAACCGTAGTTACTTACCCATTCAGTGCTAAATAATACTCCCTTTAGATTATATGCGCTCATCTCATAAAAATCCACTTTTAGTATAATCTCATTGTTCACCACGAACCCAATAATCAAATGTAAAATCTCAAGTAGGGAAGTGGATTTCAAAGCTCTATGGTCATTAGGTCAAATCATTTCTCAATAGTCTAAAAACACTCACATCATGGGTGCTTATCGCACAAGAGTTCATAAAATTGCAAGTCTCAAGTAGGGCTTACTAGCCCATAATTCAATCTCAAGTTAAAACTCATCAAAAGCATAATAGATAGCATATATATTCATACTCATGTAGAAATATAGAAGTTACAGAAATATATCTCAAAATATTAATATACTCATATACTTCAATATCTCAAACATTGCAAATGTTAACTTCTCAAGGATTAAAATCTTGGGGTATAGACCCAGCTGCAATTTCTTAAGAAAACATGTATAAATCATGTCATTTAATTCTGAATTCATGAAAAATATCAAAATAATGCATTCAATAATAATGGGTGAAAAACCCCAATTTAAGTTTATGTAAAACTTCATAGATTTCTGGAAAATCATGATTTAATTAAGCTTTTTGGGCACAACGGTGAAAGGGTTACCCTTGTTCAAATTCCACATACCTTATATTATAAGATCGGATGGACAAGTTTGCTCTAAACCTCCTCTTCTTACTCTTGGGAGAGAGTTCTTGAATCCTTTGAACTTGGGAAACTCAATTCTCAACTCTCTTGCACAATCTATGGTGAGCTCTTAGATTCCTTGGAGAAGAGTTTTTTGATTTGATTTAGAGGGAAAACCCTAGCTTATTAGGTTAGAGATGAATAATGAAGTCAGCTGCTTCATCTAGAATATATATGGGGGCTTAAAAGAGTAGAAAAGACTGAAAATCCCTTCTTAAATTGGGTTAAAAATTGTTGAATGGGGTCTACGACGGTCGAAGCAATGGTCTGTCACGAGTCCGATAGTCCGTCGGGTTGTTCATTTCATGATGGACAAAAAAGGGTCACTCTACCTCGATGTGATGGTTAGATTAATGGTCTGTTAAGAGTTTGATGGTTTGTTGGATCGTCCATCGCATGATGGCCAAGATGATGTCACTTTACCTCAGCTCGACGATCACAACAACTATCCATCGCATACCCGACGGTCCGTCATCCTGGCCATCGCACTTGGGATAGAAAAGGGAGTTTCTGAATTGGTTAAATGGTCCAAACAATGATCTATTGAGCCCTCGATGGTCCTTCGGATTGTCCATCAGACTTGGGTGGTTTTGATAACTTCTCAATAAAACAGTCCTAACTTCTTACCCTAATGTCGGATTTGGACAAAATTGGTATCTTTGAAAATCTAATTAAATTTCCTACACTATAGAAAGTCATTTTCAGGAGAATTTAAGAAGATGAAAACAGTAAACACTTAAGAAGTCTCTTTTTAATCTTTTAGGGCTGAAATTACGGTTTATTCGACATGCTCTATGGCTCAAACTACAAGGGAACTTTGCAGGGTCTTATAGGTTACTAGAAGTGGAACTTGACCCGCCTTAAGTTTGAGATATGTAGTTTCATTATCGACCTATATACTTTTTAAATTCTTAGATTATCACTTAAGTAATATAATGGCTAAACCCAATAAAAGGCTTATTCATGATGTATTGGTAATGATATTCATGATGTATTGGATATAATTCTTTGATACTAATCATTTGTTAAGCGGTGTAATTCTTTCTAGAGTTGAATAGTGAATAGAAGTAGCATATGTTGAATAATGAATTAGGAAAAGTTGGTTAACAGAATATAGCGTGGAATTTGTGGGTTCACCTAGTGAGTTTAGATAACATTGAATAAATGAATTAATTAAGGTATAATGTTTACTTAAGGGAGTTATATGGTGACTAGTTGACTACTAAGTATCTTATTTGATTGCTTGAAGTCTAGAATTATAGTTAGTGAACCATGTTTGGTTGAAATGTGGTAATTAGAAATTATGGTTGTTATGTGGCTAATGATGATAATAGGTTAGCATGGGTGATGATTAATGATATTGATGACTTAGTTATGATGCTGATTTGCTAATAATTGAGGATTTATATATTAATGATGCTAGATACTAAATGATGTTAATGGTTAGATAGATAAGAGTGTAATGATAATTAGTTGCCTTTTCTAGATGATGATTAGTTCTATTATGATGATTAGAAATGGGTTTTGTTTAAATGCACCTATGGTCAAATAGTGAACCTCGACTAGATATTGGATGTTGGTAGGGAATAATGGTTAGTTACTCTCCCGTGAATAAAGATTGTATAAAGAATCGTTTAGGATAATAACTAGAGGTCCTTGATGACTAGCGAATTAGTAGTTTAATAATGAGTATTGGTTAGTTAATAGTAGTGCATAGATTGAGTATATCGATGAGATAGATTTCTAAATGGTGATATAAGTACTTTGCTAAATGTTATTCAATATTGGTAGTTGATTAGGATTATGAATGTTGACAAATGACTGTTGGTCTGAAATGTGGGAAACCTTTTATAATGAGAAGTTGGGTGTGTATATATATATATATATATATATATATATATATATATACGTTGATGATTTGATCTTTTGATGCACTCTCCGATGTTATGGGACGCCGTGATGGGTTCTTTACTTTGTGTTATTTTGGGTGTACTCTCCGGTGGTATAGGGCGCCGTGGTGAGTTCCTTTATGCTCTAATTGATGTATGTGCATTAACTTGGTATTTATGCGGTTGTAATTATATTAGTGTCGCTTTATGCTTCTAGATCGATTAATGATTATACATGATAGTATTGGTGTATATTGATATGAGGTGTCGTATTATTTTTCTAGTTGATCATTTATTTTATACAGTGATGACGAGGAAGATTCAGGTTTGATTTTGTACCTTGGCTTAGAGATATTATCTTACTTTATATCATCTGTTGACACCAAATTTTAACCTCCTGACACTCTTCTTAGACTATTATTTTATCAAATTTATCAATTAATTTTTCTATGCATAATTTGGAAACATACAAATTATTTTTATTATCGCTTGAATATCATTTTTACAATTATTAATTTAAATACAATATTTAGTCGTAATTTATTAATATTTTATTTAATGTTCATAACCGTAATTTACAAACGTGTGGCCTAATTATTATTATTATAGTAATTTTAAATTTTTTGTTTGTAATTTATGAGTTTCTAATTTATTTCAAATTATTATTGTCCTCAATTTTAAAGTAATATCATGTATCGTAATTTAATTCACACGATTTATCCATAATTAATTTGAGAGTGATCACTTTATTATTTTACTATTATTATTATTATATACAGTTGTTAAAACAACAATCATTTTCACCCAATTTCCATTTTTTTACGTTTAATTTCTAGACAAATTTTGATCAATTGATATCAAATTTAGCCTAATTGACTTCAGTTTTGGCCCCAAGTTAAACCTCAATTTCTGGCCTATTTTTAAAAGTATTTTAATCTCAGCTGTTGATCAAAGTTGGTCCAACGACTGCGATCAATGAATCCTTTTCTTTCCTTTTAAGCAAACCCCTAACTCTAATTCTCTGAAATAGCCGCAACTCTCACCTTTCTCTACACTTTCTCTCTTATCTCTCTAAGAAACACTGCCTTCTCCTTCTTTCTTTAGAGAAGAAAGCAGCAGCCACTGCAAAAACTCCATCCACTATCCCCATCATCCTAGCCATCTACCATGGTTGGTGAACCACCAACAGCCAACCAAAAGTCCTCGTCCACCCAACGCTGCCATCACCAGCCCCCCAATTCCAGCCCAACGTTGTTCTAACAAGCTGCCAGCCATCTCTAGACGTTGCTCCTCCTTTTTGGCTGATGAAAAATATGTCAGCATTGTCGTCACTGGAAAAATAGCTGAAATAGTCACCCAACACTGATTTCTCTCCTCCAGCTACCAATCGATGAGCCTTCCCCTCTCCGATGACTCTCTCTTCTCTCACTCGTTATCTCCTCACTGAAGTTGATAATCGGCGAGGTCTTCTATGAACTTTTCTTTGATTATCATTGGGTTTGATTGTCTAGTACCTTAAATTATGTGTCTTGTTTGTCTTGTTTACAAACTATTCAAAATAAAATTCTTAGATTTGAAATTCGTGAGATTAGACTTTGAATTTTGGTATGTTTACTGTAATTACATGCTTGTTTATGCATCTAGATCAATATGCATGAAAAAACTGATTTAATAATCTTTCTATAAAACCCTAATTACTTTGACTTATATGTTAACTTTTACATGTACATTTGTAGAATTACTCTATTTGATTGTACTTGGCTTGATTCATTCATAAAATTGCATGCTTGTTCATTCTCTCTATTAAATATAATTCTTGATTCTTCTATAAGCATTGCATGAACATTTGATGTTATGATATACTTAGGGAAGTTTTCATGTGTGTATATGTGTCAAAAGGCATAATGAATTTTAATTATTCTACTTTGGTATTTGGTAACAATTTCATTTTAAATTCGATTTTGCTTTACATCTTATGAGAAAATGTCTCGTTCATTGATTTTAAATATGTTTCTTGTCCTTAATTTAGGCCAGGCAGATTTGTTTTACTTGTCAAAATATTGTGCATTATGATTTGGTCATTCTAATTAATATTTTTGCCATTTTTAAAATTCAGCCATCTTACCGCCTTATTCATGGAAACCCAATATGTCTGCCTTAGTTGAATTTTGGTATTGAACTATTTATAATAAATGTGTGACCTATATGTGATTGGGAATGTGTATTGACTAATATGCTCCATTTTAAAATAATTGTCTCATAGCTACATATTTATGGTAGAAATTTCTGTGTGAGCTCTCTTACCTTTTATTATGTATTTGAAAGATTTGCATGGTATATTTATGGTAATTCCACACATTTTTGTCCCTTTAATTGATTGGGTTTACTGATTTTTTAGAATATTGTGTTTCCCTTTTTGCTGCTAATTGATGCTGACATATTTTTTCCTTTAACTCTTTCGGGTTTCCACTATATAAAGAACCCCTTCCTATTCTTTGTGGACAACTGGCAATCTATACACTCTCTCATACGAAAGCCTTAATCAAAACAAAGTTTTACTTTATTACTTTTCTGAGTTGCACTTACTTTCAAAGCATTGGTCTTGATCTTCATGTAGCAATTCGTGCTTGTATTTTGTGTTGCTTGATTTTCTTATTATTTGTTATCATTAACTATTAAGTGTTTGTCGATGCAGTGCCCTTTATACTTATGGGATGATGCTAAAATATATGCCTATAGGGACTATTCGGTGTTTGTTATACTCTTGTTTAATTGTTCTTGTGTCTTGTGTCCATCTTTGGTGTGTTCTTTGGTTCTACAATTTTGTTTATCCATAGTAGCTACTCTTATAGACAATTTTGAGATTTGAAGTATCACCTGGGATTTGGGGAGGGATTGCTCATTTTTTTTCTTTTTACTTATTTATTATTCATTGTGTTGTAATAACTTTTGTAAACCTCTACTGATGTAATAAGAAATTTGGGACTACTTTGGGTGCGGGTTTTATGTGTTTTACATGCTATGTGAACCATTTAGGCAAACGTAATTTAGGATTCATTAATTTAATTACTTGTTTGTCACCTAGAAAGCATGATTAGGATTAATAATTTACTTTACAAATTAACGTCACTTCGAACATGTAAAATTGGCTTATGACACATTTAATTTATTTTTCAGCATTTGGTCTTAACACTTAGAATGTTTAACTAACATTTTTAGAAATTAAATACTTTTTCATTCATCCAAGACAATTTTCGGCCTGAAAATCAATTTCCAGCAATTAAACATTATTGTTCAGTCCGCTAAAATAATTTTTAACAATTAAACATCATCTTTCTACCCTTTAAAATAAGTTCCAACTCTAACTACTTTACAGCATATAAAATTAACTTTGTTGAATATGTTATCATATTTTTTCTATGTGCTATGCGTTACCGCTTTTCATAAAATGTCATTCCGCTCATGTTTTCCTCCACTTAGAACCTCCATTATTTTTCTTTTTAAGAACGGTTGTGTGGTTGAAAGGACGTTCTTTCCTAAAGCATCCTTCAGGAAACGCCTTCTGGATCGGTCAAATAGTGGTGTGTCAACAGTTACAAGCTTTCCCACTCTCAAGTTTTCCGCTTGAGAAGATCTTGTCAAGAAACCGCTCTTATTCCCTAGAGCTTGATCATATATTTCTTTACAAAGAAATATGCATCCTGATTACTTATGTGCATCTATTGAAATTGTTTTTTTTAAATGTGTTCTTTCATTTGTATTTGACAACTCACATTGATTACCCATCCATAATCCCTTTTCACCTGCTATTTGATTTTTAAGTTTCAAAATTTTGAACTACGTTTGACCTGATTCTTGTTCTAACAAGATACGTAGACAATCCTTTATAAGGATGCGGCCTTTCTTTTTTCTTTTTTTACAAAATATTCTACTATTTGAAAATGTAAAACAATTTTTATTATTTAAATAGTTTTTCTACCATAGCATATTCACCCTTTCTTTCACCTTTCATAATGTTATAAGGGTGAGAATCAGGACCTTTCATTAGATTACTTGAATAACTTTTGTTTTGACAATCTTTCAAATTCTCAAATGTTTTAAACTAATGCCTTAGTTGATTTAATTCTTCAATATTTTTCTAACCTTGTCAAATCTATTATCCTCCCATTTATTCAAGACAAAACTTCTTTAAACACTCTATGTGCATCTTTTAAACATCTTATCATTATTTACTTATTCACCCCATTAGCTCCAAGTATGAACTTAGTACCTGGGTCTTGTTTATCATCTATCTTCTATCTGTGTACATCAACTCATTTCTCAAGCTTAAGTTCTAACTCATACATTCGTCTTAAAGTCCTCTTTGATTAGGTGGCTTATAATGTCATGTTATATATTTTATTATTCGGTACACTGGCTCTTGTTTTGTTCAAAATATTTTTTTAGGTTGTCTATAATTTGCACATCGACTCGATTGAAAATCCATGATATGACAAATATGCTCAATATTCAGAAAATTTCATCATTTTCTTCTCGCCCAAGGCAAAATACTCTTTAGATTGTATCTCCTTATTCTCGCCTTACCCCCTACTAACAACAAATATTTATGCTATGCTTCTTGTGATCATGACAAAGTAATCCAAACCAAAATTGAGAAAATGAGGCTGGGAAATTCTAATTCCAAAATCCTATTGCGTTAGACTTGGAATATAATATCATAAGACACATATATTTGTCATACTAGACCCGCCTCAGACTTAATAAGGCTTCATACGTTATTGAACGTTTTATGCTTGTAAATTAACATGTTTATTCTTTAACTATATTACTAACTTGATTTTTTTTTAATTTTATTTTTTATTATTTTCATTTTTTTCCCACACCCAAGGATTGATTCGTGCATTCTATCGTCTATCGTATCAATTGAAAAGGCTCGATCTTCTTGTCTTAAAGCTTTCTCACCAAGATAGGAAAATGGGTGATAACAATGATACTAATGATGAGCATAATGAGGTAATAATACGAATGGAACAAAGAATCCTTCAATTACAAAGGGAATGATAAAAAGTTCGTAACTTGTCTAATCCACCCCTTACTTTGAATACTCCTCGCAAGACACAAGTTGAGGCTAACACCGCTACCAAATCTCCTGACACATTCACAAGCCATCCATTACGATCACTTTCTATTTCACAAATCCCAAATAATTCAAGTCACATATATACGTTTTCTAAATATAACCCATATCTATATTATTTTCTACCACAATGCCATACATATCTAGATCCACTAAATTCTCAAACAATATCATATGTCCACAATATGCTGCCACCATTTACCATAAATATGCCTAATTTCCATGATCCAAGAAGCCTTACTTTAGGTCCAAGTTATGACAAAACAACCCCATTTATCCACCACTAACATGAATCCAAACCTCCAATAAAAGATGCCTTTATGTAATCAATGGTTGAAAGGTTGAGACAACTTGAATGTAATAAGGAACTTGAATGTAATAAGGGTTTGAAAGGACAAAGTGACGAGGACCTGTGCATACACCCTGATGTTGAATTGTCTAAATTTGAATTGTGTAATGGGAATGGAGATCCAAAAGCCCATTTGAAACTATACTACGACAAGCTTGTATGAGTTAGTAAAAATGAGCAGATTTTTATGAAGTTATTCATGAGGAGTCTCACTGGAGAGGCTTTATCATGGTATATCACACAAGATGTAAGAAAATGGTCAAACTGGATCAAAATGGCCTCTAATTTCATAAAAAGATTTGGGTTTAATATTGAGAATGTGCCTGATTGGTTCTATATTCAGAATTTAAAAAAGAAACCTACAAAATCATTCCGAGAATATGGAATGAGATGGATACATGAAGCTTTGAAAGTGCATCCTCCTTTAGAGAAAAATCAAATGAAGGAATTTTTCATGCATGACCAAGAGCCATAATATTATGAAAGGATGATGCTTATAGACAATCAAAAATTTATTAAAATTATCAAATTGGGTGAGAGAATTGAAAATGGCATTAAAATGGCATGATAATAAATTTGGAGGCGTTGCAAGAGATTAAGACTTCATAGGCTGATGAGAAAAATGACATGAAGGAAGTAAATGTTATCTTTACTACGCAATATCCTAAGACCCCTCCAATTTACCAAAAACCACTTCCTCTACTTAAATACCAAACATCCAGATATCAAGCACCTTCATATCCATTTCCCACGATGACATACAATTACCACATGCTATATTATAATCTTGCCAATTATCTTACACAACCTACATATTTTCAAAATCCTCAAACTACATTCCAACAACCATTAGCTTTTCAAAATCTACCAATAAATCAATGATTCAATCAATTTATCAGACCTCGAGATAAGTTTTAGAAAAATCTATCAAGAAAGTACACTCTTTTGGCTTATCCTATAGACTAACTTTATGAGAGATTAAGGGTTGATGGCTATATAACTCCAATTACTGCAATTGTAATGAATACATGTGCAAAAGGGCCTGATCATTTCAAATTTATGCTTATCATTCAGGAATGACATGCCATACCATAAAAGAATGCCATTTTTTAAAGGACAAAATCCAAGCACTGATTGATACCAAGGTGATAAATGTGATGGGGCCATATCATGATGCCAATTAAGCATGATTAACATATATATGACATTAATGATGGGACATCACATCTAGGCTCTCAAGCACTTGATTTACTAGAATCTTTACATATGCTTGGAGCAATATGAATTTCTCATATGTAATTTAAACTATGTTTGACCTGATTCCCATTTAAGAGGGATACGTAAGCGCTCCTATGGAATTTGGTCTTATCATATGAAATTTTTATATTTTTCTTGAAGCATACAACTGGGAAGAATTTTTGAAAGGATCTCAAAAATTCTATGGAGAAGCATTTCTACAAGTTTAAGGTTGACAAGATATGCAACTAGGGGAGAATTTTAGAGAGGATCTCAAAAATTCTACAAAGATACACTACTACAAGTTCAAGGCAAGCAAGATTAAGACCATGAAATTGGGGCAAAAATTTTTTAGGAACTCTCAAAAATTTTATCAAGGACTGCATCTCGAGAAAGCGATATAAAGACAATGAAGTTAGGCCTTAGAGCATAGGACTGGCAGACACATGGATCAATCTTTCCCCCTTTTTACTAAACATCAATTTTCTTTAAGTGCAGGAATAGAGTGACAAGTACAAATCTTGAGTATACCATATACCATCAGAAGATATATAAGGTTAAGCATTGTCATTCTATATTTTGAGCAGGTTAAGCACTACCCTCTCTTGAGAAACTAACTAAGGTTAAGAATTATCCTGGGGAATTTAATTGGGTTAAGCACTACCCTCTCAAACTACCCTCTCTCGAGCAACTCTCTAAGGCTAAGCATTTTTCTTAGAAATTTAATTCGGTTAAGTACTATCCTCTCTTGAGAATTTTTCCAAAGCTAGTATTGTTTTGAAAATTTGAGGGAGTTAATCACGACTCTATCAAGAACTCTATGAGGCTAATCATTGTCCTTAGAAAGCTAATTGGGTTAAGAACTACCCTCTTTATCAAAACTGACTGAGACTAAGCATTTTCCTTGGAAAGTTAATAGGGTTAAGCACTACCCTCTCTCTCCAAAAATTTCCCAAAGCTAAGCATTGTTTTGAAATTTAAAGGAGTTAAGCATAACACTATCAACTACTCTCTAAGGCTAAGCATTGTCCTTGGAAAGTTAATTGGTGTAAGCACTACCCTCTCCCAAGAAAGTGACTAGGGATAAGCATTGTCCTTGGAAAGTTAAGTAGGTTAAGAACTACTCTCTCTCGAGAAACTCTCTGAGGCTAAGCATTATCCTTAAAAAGTTAATCGGGTTAATCACTACCCTCGCTCTCGAAACTATCCGAAGCTAAGCATTGCTTTAGAAATTTGATGAATTTGAGCACGACTCTATCAAGAAATTGCTTGAGGCTAAGTATTTTCATCTGGATGTTGATTTGTTAAGCATTAATCAAAGATGAATATTATCTTCTAATACTAAACATGCTAAGCACAACTTCTTCGATGTCATTCAATGTTATTGCTTTACTAGATATAGTGTGGATTAAGTACGACTGCTTCAAATCTATATGAGCAAAGCATTGCTCTCTCATAACAAATATGCTTTCTTATCTCCTCTCCTTATTATTGTTACATTAGGTTTGTTTTCACTGTATTATTTGATCTTCTATCTGTACTAACAATTTTTATCTAGTGACAGATAAAATAAAAGTCATTTGAGAATTGTTCTCTTCCCAATTCTGAAATATAATTTTCTTTATCCTAATATCTCAAAACCTATTTCACCTTTCAAAATCGTTCATACTTTGACCCTACAAACTCATGCTATGCATTGGTCAATTTTCCTTAGAAATCTTATTCGTTCTTTAATTGGAACTATGTTTGACCTGATTCTCATTTAAGAGGGACACGTAGGCTCTCCTATGGAGTTCGGTCACATTATAATAAAATACCCTTTTCTCCCTCTATGAGCATTATAACTAGAGCAGAATTTTTGAGAGGACCTTAAAAATTCTATATGGGCATGACATGGCATAATTTATGAACCAGAGAAGAATTTTTTAGATGACCTCAAAACTTCTTACGAATAGGCTTTGTAAGCCTCGTAACAAGGTAACTCTACTAGGGCAGGAATTTTTGAGTGGTCCTTAAAAATTTCTTGAGGAGAGAACAGGCTCTTATGAGATGTTGTATTGTCTCGAAACATATCACAATCAATGATTCAACAATTTTTTTTACTTTTACAAATTTTACTTATAATTTTCATAGGACAACTATTTGCAAACATGATTTCAAAATTATTTATTTCTGTCTACCCGCACGAGGCTCATCATCAAACAATGACACCAAGAAAAAAACACTTCAGTGGAAGCAGAGGTACAAATCAACATCCCCCTTTTTAAAAACTCACAATTTTTCTTTGAGCGTAAGATCAATAGGTACGGATAACAAGAATCACTCCATCACGAGAGGCCCAACAACTGATCCAATATGGTATTAAGAGGCCCAATAACCAATTCAACATCATATCAAAAATCCCAATACTTGATCCAACTTCATATCGAGGAGCCCAACAACTAGTCCAACATCATATCTAGAAGCCCAATAGCTGATCTAATATTGCATCAAGAAGCCCAACAGCTGATCTAGCATCATATCGAGAGGCCTAAAGGTTGATCCAATATTATATCAAGAGACGCAATGAGCCCAATAGTTACTCCAACATTGCATCGAGAGGCCCAATAATTGATCTAATAATACAACAGCTATGCTTTCTCTACTCCCATATTTACTTTATGTTTATCAATTTCTTATCGTTTACATGCACTAAACCTTGTTATCTAGTATATTGTAAAGTACAGAGGTAATAGAGAAGGAGTAACCAATAGGAATAATTTTTTCTCCTATTTTTAAAATATCATACACATAAACTCAACTTGAAACTCTCCTACCTCAGTATTTTCGCACCTCTCCTAACATTGTTGTTTCAAACTCTATCCACTCCCATCTCATCAACCCACTATTCTATTATTGATGCCCCTATTCGTTATCATTCATATTTTTTAGGAATATTGGTCATTCCTAAATTAAAACTACACACGGTCAAATTCTTATAAAACTAGAGATATGTAGGCGACTTAAAATCGAAGTCACAACTGCACTATTTTTAAACCACCTCCTGTTTCTTTAATTTCAACGAACTATTCTTTCGGGCAGACGAAATTGGCCATTACATCAACTTTCATTGCTTGATAATTCTTTCATTATTCTCAAGCAATGAAGGGACAGCTGTTGACACCAAATTTTGACCTTCCGACACTCTTCTTAGACTTCTATTTTATCAAAATTATCAATTAATATTTCTATGCATAATTTGGAAACATGCAAATTATTTTTATTACTATTTAAATATCCTTTTCACAATTATTAATTTAAATACAATATATAAACATAATTTGTTAATATTTTATTTAATGTTCTTTACCATAATTAACAAATATGTGGCCTTATTATTATTATTATAGTAATTTTAAATTTTTTGTTCGTAACTTATGTGATTCTAATTTATTTCAAATTATTATTGTCATCAATTTTAAAGTAATATATCATGTGTCATAATTTTATTCACACGATTTATCCATCATTTGTTTGAGAGTGATTACTTTATTATTTTACTATTACTATTATTGAATACATTTGTTAAAACAACAATCATTTTCACATATTTCCCCTTTTCATGTTTAATTTCTAGCCAAATTTTGATCAATTGATATCAATTTTAGCCTAAAATTGACTTCAATTTTGGCGCCAAATTAAACCTTAATTTTTGGCCTATTTTTAAAAGTGTTTTAATCTCAGCCGTTAATCAAAGTTGATCTAACGACAGAGATCAATGAAGCCTTTTCTTTCCTTTTAAACACACCCGTAACCCTAATTCTCTAAAATAGTAGCATCTTTCACCTCTCTCTACACTGCCTCTCTCATCTCTCTAAGCAACACTGTCGTTGCTGCCTTTCACTAGAGAAGCAAGCAACAGTTGTCGTAATAACTCTAGCCATAATCCCCATCATCCTAGCCAGCTACCATATCTGGTGAACCACCGATATCCAACTAAAATTCCTCGTCCACCCAATGCCACCATCACCATCCTTTTGATTTCTGATCCAATGCCATTCCAGCAAGTTGCCATCCATCTCTAATCGAATGCTATTTTGGTAAGCTATCATTCAGCTCTAGCTGCTGCCCCACCTTTTTTTCCATTGAAAAAATATGCCAGAATTACCATCATCGACAAATAGACAAAATAGTCATGTCAAACCCTCATTTCTCTCCGCCAGCGGCCAATCGATGAGCCTTTCCCTTCTCTGGTGCCTTTTTTTTCTCTCACTCATTGTGTCCTTACCGGAGTTAATAACCGATGAGATTTTAGATGAACTTCTCTTTGATTATCACTGGGTTAGATTGTCTAATACCTTAAATTACGCATTTTATTTTTCTTGTTTGCGAATTCTTCAAAATAAAATTCTTATATTTGTAATTCGTGTGATTAGACATTGAATTTCAATATGTTTACTATAGAGTTGCATGCTTGTTTATGAATCTAGATCAATATGCATGAAAAGCCCCGATTTTCATAATCTTTCTATAAAACCTTAATTGCTTAGATCTGGATGCTGACTTTTACATAACCTTTTGCGGAATTACTCTAGTTGATTGTACATGGCTTGATTCATTTATAAAATTGCATCCTTGTTCATTCTCTCTATTTAATATAATTCTGGATTCTTCTATAAGCATTGCATAAATCTTTGATGCTATGATATACTTAGGAAAGTTTTCATGTGTTTGTAGATGTGTATAATAAATTTTACTATTCTCCTTTGGCATTTGATCATGATTCCATTTGAAATTTGATTTTGCTTTACATCTTAAGAGAAAATGTTTTGTTAATTGATTTTAAAACTGTTTCTTATCCTTAATTTAGGTCGAACAGATTTCTTTTACTTGTCTAAATATGGTTCATTATGATTAGGCCATTCCATTTATTATTTTTCCCCTTTTTTAAATTTAGCCATCTTACTAGTATATTCATGGAAACTCAATATGTCTGCCTTCGTTGAATTTTTGTATTGAAATATTTGTGGTAAATGTGTGACCTATATGTGATTGGGAATATTATGGCTGCATATTTATAGTAGAAATTTCCATGTGAGCTCTCTTACTTTTTATTATATATTTGACAGATTTGTGTAGTATATTTAAGGTAATTCCGCACATTTTCCTCCCATTAATTGATTAGGTTTACTAACTTTTTAGAATATTGAGTTTTTCATTTTGTTGCTAATTGATTCTGACTTTTTTTTCTTCTAACTCTTTCTGGTTTCCACTATATAAACAACCCCTTCCCATACTTTGTGGACAACTAGAAATCTATACACTCTCTCATACAGAAAGCCTAAAGAAAAATAAGTTTTACTTTGTTTCTTTTCTGAGTCGCACTTACTTTTGAAGCGTTGGTGTTGATCTTCATGTGTCAATTCATGCTCAGATTTTATGTTGCTTGGTTTTCTTAATATTTGTTATTATCAATTGGTAAGTCCTTGTCAATGTAGTTTCCTTTATACTTTATGTGATGATGCTAGAAAATATGCATATAGGGACTATTCGGTGTTCGTTATACTCTTGTTTCATTGTTCTTGTGTCTTGTGTCCATCTTTGGTGTGTTCTTGTAAAATCCTGCAAAGTTCCCTTGTGGTTTGACCCTTAGAGCGTGTCAAGTGAAGTGTAATTCCGACCCTAAAAGATTAAGAAGAGACTTCCTAAGTTATTAGTGATTTACTCTTGTTGAATTTTCCTGAGAATGACTTCCTATAGTGTGGAAAATTGAGTTATCTTTCCAACGATACCCTTTTTGTCAAAATCTGATGTCGGAGTAGAAAGATATATCCTTTTTCAAAAAGCAGTGGAGATGCCCAGGTGCGACGAAGAGGTCAATGGATCATCGCATCCCATTATCGCAGGAAGGCAAAGAATTGATTCACTGACCAAGTGGGATGGAGAGGGCTGAGGGGATGTCGGGCCTCCTATGGACCGTCACACCCCACCGTCACAACGAGGTAGAAAGTCCCAATTTTGGATAGGTGCAACGATCAGGGCCGATGGGACGTCGGACCTCTAATGAACCATCGCACCCTGCTATCACATGTCCTAATTGGAAATCTTAACTTATTTTAAAAAGGGCATTTTGGTCTTTTCCCTTTTTTTATCAACCAGATATATTCTAAATGAAGCCAATGGCTTTATTCAGCATCTCTAAACTAAGAAAGCTAAGGTATCTTTCTGTAGATCAAATCTAAAACCCTTCTCCAAGAAATCCAAGAACTCACCATAGATTCTACAAATTGAGTTGAGTTTTGAGTTCCCCAAGTTAAGGGTTGCAAGAACCCTCTCTCAAGAGTAAGAAAAAGAGTTTATAGCAAGCTTGTTCATCCAATTTCATAATCAAAGGTATGTCGGGTTTTAAACAAGGGTAATCCTTTCATCCTTATGCCTAAAGGCTTGTTTCAACTACAATTATCTGCAATTTATGAGATTTTACATGAAATTGAATTAGGATTTTTCACCCATTATTATTGGTTGGAAGATTTTGATGTTTCCCATGAATTCAGAGTCTAATGACATGATTTTTACATGTTTTCTTGAGAAATTGAAGGTGGGTTTATACCCTATGATTTAATTCCTTGAAAAGTTAATAGTTGCAATGCTTTAGAAATTGAAGTATATGAGTATGTTGAGATTTTGAGATAAATTGCTGTAAATTCCAGATTTCTATATGATTTATCAATCTATATGCTATCTAATATACATCTTGATGAGTTTTAACTTGAGATTGAATTATGGGTCACTAAGCCCTACTTGAGACTTGTAATTTTATGAACTCTTGTGCTATAAGCACCCATTATTTGAGTATTCTGAGATTATTGAAAAAAGTTTTGACCTAATGGTCGTAGAGTTTTGAAATCCACTACACTACATAAGATTACAGATTTGATGGTTGGGTTCTTTATGAACTATGACATTATTTTTAAAATGGATTTCCATGAGATGAGCGAGATAAACTAAAGGGAGTAGTATTTAGCACCAAGTTGGGTAAGTTACTATGGTTTCTTACCCTAGAACTATGTGCCACGTTGGTTTGAGATTTTGGGCATGAGTCCGAGATGATTGGGATCGAGGCTGAGATAAGTGATCACTAAGTTAAGGTTATAGTCCCTGGCAAGAGTATGATGCCTCTCCCCAATGTGAGGTTTCTTCCTTAGAAGGACAAGACGTTGGATTCCATGTAGCTCACATGGTTTATTCTAGGTTAAGAGAACCTCCCTAAAGCTTTGAGATAACTTATTTTTCCTAGTAGTAAAGTTTTACTCTCCATAAGATATATGCATGAGTTGATAGTATTGTTTAAAGTTTCCTTCAGCCTATGAGTAATGAGAATAAGAGAAGAGTACAGATTTTAAAGCTAAAGTATAATGACTCACAAGAATTGTTTTACATGCCTCATTTTACATGATTTATGAGCTTTACATTTTTTACTTAATCAAGCCATGTGAGTTATTCCTAAATGCGTGCATAATTTTATTAAAGAGTATTGATATTGTTTTATGTAAATGCATACACCCCCATATACTCCGTACATTCTCAAGTGCTGATCCACATATACGTCTATGTGCTACATTATCTTATAATGTAGGTTCGGGTGCTTAGTCCAAGACTTGTCAGTGATTTCTGAGTAACTTTGTCTATATTTCTCCATTGGTGAGTCCTCATGGTTCGAGGACCTATATTTAGACATTTTAGTATTTTAGTGGTTATGTTATTACTTTCAGTTTAGTCTGAGTCAGTTGGGGACCTGTCCCAATGGCACTCTAGTTCATGAAGTAGTAGAGGCTTTGTCAGACTAGTTATCGGATTGCTTTTATGTTGAGATTTTCTATATTGTGGTCTTTTGGACCGAGTATAATCTTTATATTTACTTTCATTTGATATGAAAGTTCTAGTGCTTTGTTTATTTCATCTTAATATAAATTATTATAAGTAGTGACAGGGTCAAAGGGTTAACTTGGAGCTACTTGTAGCCTTAAGCATCGTGTGACATCCCGGGAGGTGATTTTGGGTTATTACAAACTTGATATTAGGGCCTAAGGTTTTAAGGAGTCCTAGGGAGTCTGACAAGCTGCGTTGAGTAGAGTCTTGATCATCGGTGTGTAGTGCACCATATATATGAGCAAGAGGCTACAAGATGTTCTAGGATAAAAAATTATTTCTTTCTTTTAGATTCTATCATGCCTATAGTTGTCCTTCTCATCTCATAATTCATGCTCTTCTATTTTAGAAAATGCCTGTCTGAAGAGAGAATGCCCGCAGAAATGATAATGAGCAACCCCTACCTGTTGATCCTTTGAATAAGACAGTGTCTCATGCTGAGTTTCGGGCGGCCTTTCAGGCGTTACCCTAAGCAGTCACCACTAATGTTCTGGTTAATAACCAGGACACTGTTGTAAATCAATAAGGAGGTGATGTAGCTGCGGCTAGGATTCATGATTTCATGCGGATGAATCTGCCAGAGTTTTGTGGGTCTAAGGAAGGTGAGGACCTATAGTTATACCTTGAGAAGGTAAGAAAGATCACATAGGTGATGCAAATTTCTGAGGAAGAAAGTGTTGAGTTGGCATCTTATAGGTTGAAAGACATTTCTTATGACTAGGTTGTATTGTAGAGGAAGGTTAAAGGCAAGGATGTTGCTCCTATGACTTAGTAGGTGTTCTAAGATGCATTCTTGGACAAGTTCTTTCCGCTTGAGATGAGGGAAGAAAATATTGAGAAGTTCATAAACTTGAGGAAGGGCTCCATGACTGTTAAGGAGTACTGCTTGAAGTTTAACCAGTTGGCCAAGTATGCTCCTGATTTGATTTTTGACACCCGATCTAGTATAAGTAAGTTCATGACCGGTGTTTCTAGTTTGGTGTTGAAAGAATGTAGGACTACGATGCTGTATAGGGATATGGATCTATCTAGGTTGATGACGCATGCCCAGCAAATAGAGGTAGATAAGATTAGAGAGAAAGATAGAGTAAGGGGTAACAAGAGGGCTAGATCTGAGCAGCATAAGTATAATCTGCAAAGGTTCCATGGAGGGATCCGCCCTTAATTTCAGAGATGTCCTTCTATTCCAGCGCCTTCATCATCTAGCTCTCCCATGCCTAGAGGTAGGCAGGAGCAAGGAAACAAGTCTTTTATGTCTAGGTTATAGAACAGTGTTAGTAACAGGCCCCGTTATCCTCCTTGTGCTAAGTGTTGTAGGGATCATCCCACTGAGTGTTTCACATATTTGAGGGGTTATTTTGGTTGTGGCAAGCTGGGCCACAGACTTAGAGATTGTCCGCATGCTAGACAGGGGAACAGAGATGCCTGACCTCAGGCACAAACTACTAGTGCACTAGCTCCTGTACCCCATCCCGCCCTTGCTCAGGATGCTTCATCTTGTACAACTGGCGATCAGCGCCAGAACAGATTTTATGCCTTACCATTCCATCAAGAGCAAGATAATTCTCCTTATATTGTTACTGGTATGCTCCGTGTCTTTTTCTTTGATGTTTATGTACCAGGTCAAATCTCTCTTATGTGACCCCACTTTTAGCTATGAATTTCAAAATGAATCCTAAAGAGATTCCTGAGCCTTTCCTAGTTTCTACACCAATAGGGGAGTTAGTTATTGCTAAACAAGTGTATAGAGATTGTCCTATTACTGTTCTTCATAGAGTCATACTTGCTGATTTGATAGAGTTAGACATAGTAGATTTTGACCTTATTCTAGGTATGGATTGGCTTCATTCTTGTTATATATCTATAGACTGTCGTACCAATGTGGTCAAGTTTCAGTTTCCTGATGAACCAATTTTTGAGTGGTCTGGGAGTTTAGTATCTCCCAAGAGTCATTTTATCTCCTATCTCAAAGACAAAAAGGTAATATCCAAAGGTGCATTTATCACTTAGTTAGAGTCAAAGACACTAAGTCTGAGGTTCCAACTATTCAGTCAGTCGATATTGTTAGTGAGTTTTCTGCTGCTTTTCTGGAAGATCTCCCAGTGGTACCTCCCGATAGAGAGATAAAATTTGAGATTGACCTTCTTCCCAACACTCAGCTATTTTTATTCTACCATATCATATGGCGCCTCCAGAGCTTAAAGAATTGAAGGATCAACTCAAAGATCTTTTAGAAAAAGGTTTTATAAGGCCCAGTATTTCTCTTTGGGGCGCACTTATTTTATTCGTGCAAAAGAAAAATGGTTCTTTGTATATGTTCATTGACTATCGTCAACTTAACAAGGTCATAGTCAAAAATAAGTATCCTCTTCTGATAATCGATGACCTGTTTGATCAGTTGCAAGGTGCAAGTTATTTTTCCAAGATAGACCTTACATTCTGCTATCACCAGCTTAAAGTGAGCGAAAGTGATATTCTAAGACAACCTTTCGAACCCGCTATGGTCATTTTGAGTTTCTAGTCATGTCTTTTGGGCTAACCAATGTCCCAGTAGCCTTCATGGACCTCATGAATCAAGCGTTCAAGCAATATCTTGATATGTTTGTCATTTTTTTCATAGATGATATCCTTGTGTACTCCCATTCTGAGAATGACCATGCGAATCACCTTAGAAATGTCTTACAAACTCTCAGAGAACACCAGTTTTTCACCAATTTCAACAAGTGTGAATTTTGGCTAAGGTCTGTAGCCTTTTTGGGTCATATTATTTTAGCTGAAGGTATTAGAGTCGGTCCCTAGAAGACAGAAACTATAAGAAACTGGCCTAGACCTATCTCTCCGTCTGACATTAGGAGTTTCTTAGGTCTAGCTGGCTATTATTGTCATTTTAAAGAGGGTTTCTCTTCTATTGCATCTCCTATGACTCGGTTGACCCAAAATAATGTTAAGCTCTAGTGGTCAGATTCTTGTGAGAAGAGTTTTCAAGAGTTGAAGACTCAACTTACTCCAGCCCCTGTGTTGACTTTGCCTGATGGTACAGATGATTTTATAGTGTATTACGATGCCTCTAGAATTAGTTTTTGTTGTGTATTGGTGCAAAAAGGTAAGGTTATAGCTTATGCCTCTAGTCAGTTGAAGCTGCATGAAAAAAACTACCCAACCCATGATCTTGAATTAGTTTTTGTGGTCTTTGCTTTGAAAATCTGGAGACACTATCTTTATGGTGTTCATGTTAATGTGTTTACTGATCATAAGATCCTGCAGTATGTGTTTACTCATAGGGAGTTGAATCTTAGGCAGAAGAGGTGGTTAAAGTTGTTAAAAGACTATGATATGAGTGTGTTGCATCACCCAGCCAAGGCTAATGTAGTGGCAGATGCCCTCAGCAGGTTTTCTATGGGTAGTGTTGCTCATGTAGAGGAAGGTAAGAAAGAGTTAGTTCATGATGTGCATCGTCTGGATAGATTGGGTATTAGGTTGCTTGATTCAGGTGAGGGAAGTACTTTGGTGCAGAGTAGTTCCAAATCCTCTTTAATTTTGGAATAAAAGGAGAAGTAAGATAGAGATCCTAGCTTGGACAGACTGAAAAAGTTAGTTAAGGACAAAAAGGTTGAGGTTTTCTCCTAAGGGGGAGATAGCATGTTGAGATTTCAGGGTAGATTGTGTTTTTAGTGTGTTGAAGATCTGAGGCAGAGAATTATAGCTGAAGCGCATGGCGCGCTATATTCTATTTATCCCGGCACTACCAAGATGTACCGTGACTTATAGGAAATCTATTGGTGGAATGGTATGAGGAAGGATATAGCTTAGTTTGTAGCAAAGTGTCCAATGTGCCAACAGGTTAAGATGGAGCACCAAAGGCTTGGGGGTGTGATGGAAGAGTTTGGTATAACCACTTGGAAGTGGGAGGTAGTGAATATGGACTTCGTGATTGGGTTACCTCTTTCGCGTCATTATCATGATTCTATTTGGATTGTTGTAGAAAGGCTGACTAAGAGTTACCTTATTCGTGTCATAATCATGATTTTATTTGTGTTGGTGTAGATAGGCTGACTAAGTCCGTGCATTTCTTTCCTGTGCATACATCTTATACAACTGAGGATTATGCTAGATTGTATATCTGAGAGCCAGGCTGCACGAAGTTCCCTTGTCTATCATTTCAGATAGGGGTACTCAATTCACTTCTCAATTTTGGAGGGCGTTTCAGTAAGGTCTTGGTATCCAGATTCTTTTGAGTTTTGCTTTTTATCCGCAGACAAATGGTCAGGCTGAGAGGACCATTCAAACTCTAGAATATATGTTGAGGGTGTGTGCTCTTGATTTCAAAGATAGTTGGGATGAGCATTTGCCACTGATAGAGTTTGCGTATAACAATAGTTAACATGCTAGCACCGAGATGGCACCATTTAAGGCCTTGTATAGTAGGAGGTATAGATCACCCATAGGTTAGTTTGAAGTGGGTGAAGATGTCGTGATTGGGCCTGATGTAGTGTTTGAAGCTATGGAGAAAGTTAAGTTGATTTGAGAAAGGTTGAAGACTGCTCAGAGTCGTCACAAGTTTATGCCGATGTGAGGAGAAGAGATCTTGAGTTTGAGGTGGGTGATTTGGTATACTTGAAGATTTCACCCATGAAGGGTGTGAGGAGGTTTGGTAAAAAGGGGAAGCTTAGTCCCCGTTATGTTGACCCGTATAGAGTTTTGAGCCATGTTGGTAAAGTAGCCTATGAGGTTGAGTTGGACACAGATTTGTCAACTGTTCATCCTATTTTCCATGTCTCCATACTTAAAAAGAATATTGGTGATTCTGTTGTAATAGATCCTTCAGAGACTGCTAATATTTAGAATCGTCTTTCACTCGATAAGATTCCCATCGAGATTCTAGATTTTCATAGTTGTAGACTGAGGAACAAAGAGGTTCCCATGGTCAAAGTTTTATGGGAGAACCAGTCAGTTGAGGGTGCTACTTGGGAGGCAGAAGCAGACATACGAGCCAAGTACCCGCACCTCTTTTCTGCGAGTTCAGATCAATCTGAAGGTATTATTCTTCCTTAATTTAGACCTTCTAATCTAAAGTTCATCTATGCATCTGTTCTTACATGAGTTTTTGCAATTTTCGAAGTATTCAAGAGTTTAGAAAGATTTTGAGCCATTTAGCAAATCGCTTCAGCTTTGAGTACTCTTTTTTTCCTAAGTTCCTAGTCTAAATAAAGACATTCGAGGATAAATATTTCCAAGGGAGGATATTGTAATACCCCACAAAGTTCCCTTGTGGTTTGAGCCTTAGAGCATGTCAAGTGAAGTGCAATTCCGGCCATAAAAGATTGAGAAAAGACTTCCCAAGTGATTAGTGATTTACTCTTGTTAAATTTTCCTGAGAATAACTTCCTATAGTGTGGGAAATTGAGTTATCTTTCCAACGATACCCTTTTTGTCAAAATTAGATATCAGGGTAAAAGATATAGCCTTGTCCCAGAAAGTAGTGAAGACGCCAAGGTACGACGGAGGGGTCTGACGGACCTCCGGACAAGCGATGGATCATCGTACCCCACCGTCGCAGGGAGGTAGAGAATCGATTCATTGGCCAAGTGCGACAGAGAGGGACGATGGGACGTTGGGCCTCTGATGGACCATCGCACCCCACCATCGCGATGAGGCAGAAAGTCCCAGTTCTCGCTAGGTGCGACAGTCAGGGCCAATGGGACGTCGGGCCTCTGACAGACCATCACACTTCGTCGTCACATGTCCTGATAAAAAATTTTAACTCGTTTAAACAAGGCATTTTGGTCTTTTCCCACCCTTTTATCAACCAAATATATTCCAAATGAAGCCAATGGCTTTATTCATCTTATCTAACATAAGAAAGCTAGGGTTTCTCTCTCTAGATCAAATCTAAAACCATTCTCCAAGAAATCCAAGAACTCACCATAGATTCTATAAATTGAGTTGAGATTTGAGTTCCCCAAGTTCAAGGAATGCAAGAACCCTCTCTTACGAGTAAGAAAAAGAGTTTAAAGAAAGATTATTCATCTAATTTCATAATCTAAGGTATGTGGGATTTTGAACAAGGGTAATCCTTTCATCCTTGTGACCAAAGGCTTATTTCAACTACAATTCTCGGCAATTTATGAGATTTTACATGAAATTGAATTAGGGATTTTCAACCATTGTTATTGATTGCAAGCTTTTGATGTTTCCCATGAATTGAGAGTCTAATGGCATGATTTTTACATATTTTCTTGATAAATTGAAGTTGGGTTTATACCCTATGATTTTATTCCTTGAGAAGTTAATAGTTGCAATGCTTTAGAAATTGAAGAATATGAGTATGTTAAGATTTTGAGATAAATTATTGTAAATTCCATATTTCTATATGATTTATGAATCTATATGCTATCTAATATACATCTTGATGAGTTTTAACTTGAGATGAATTATGGGTCATTAAGCCCTACTTGAGGCTTGAAATTTTATGAACTCTTGTGCTATAAGCACCCATGATTTGAGTATTCTAAGATTCTTGAGAAATATTTTGACCTAATGGTTGTAGAGTTTTGAAATCCACTACACTACATGAGATTACAGATTTGATTATTGGGTTCTTTATGAACCGTGAGATTATTTTTAAAGGGGATTTCTATGAGATAAGCGAGATAAACTAAAGGAAGTAGTATTTAACACCGAGTTAGGTAAGTTACTATGGTTTCTTACCCAGAACTACATGCCACCGTAGGTTTGAGATTTTGGGCCTGAGGCCGAGATGATTCAGCCCGAGGCAGAAATAAGTGATACTGAGTTGAGGTTATACTCCCTGGCAAGAGTATGATGCCTCTCCCCAACGTGAGGTTTCTTCCTTAGGAGGACAAGACGTTGGACTCCATGTAGCTCGCATGGTTTATGTCGGTTAAGAGAACCTCCCTAAAGCTTTGAGATAAGTTATTTTTCCTAATAGTAAAGTTGCAGATTTGTTCCCTAAACTAATGTATTTTCCCTTAAGATGAGATATTTTCTAAAGGTAATTAACAACTTTTGAGTATTTTGCAATCAAGAAAGTAGTTTTCTCTACTAAAGTTATATGAATCCGAGTTCCAAGTGTTTTGAGTTCAAAAGAGTTCTAAATTATTCAGCATTAAATAAGTTTTACTCTCCATTAGATACATGCATGAGTTGATAGTATCATTTAAAGTTTCCTTCAGCCTATGAGTAATGAGAGTAAGAGAAGAGTATAGATTTTAAATCTAAAGTATAATGACTCACGGGAATTGTGTTACATGCCTCATTCTACATGATTAATGAGCTTTACAGTTTTTACTTAATCAAGCCATGTGAGTTATTTCTAGTTGCATACATGATTTGATTAAAAAGTATTGATATTGTTTTATGTAAATTCATATACCCCATATACTCTGTACATTCCTAAGTGTTGATCACATATACGTCTATGTGCTACATTGTCTTAAAATGTAGGTTCAGGTGCTCAGTTCTAGCCTCGTCAGTGATCTTCGAGTACCTCTATCTATATTTCTACAGTGGTGAGTCCTCATGGTTCGAGGACCTATCTTTAGACATTTCAGTATTTGAGTGGTTATGTTATTACTTTCAGTTCAATTTGAGTCAGTTGGGGACCTATCCCAATGGCTCTCCAGTTCATGGAGTAGTAGAGGCTTTGTCAAGCTAGTTATCAAATTGTTGTTGTGTTGAGATTTTTCGTATTATGCTCTTTTGGATGTAGTATCATCTTCGTATTTCCTTTCATTTGATATGACATTGTTAGTGCTTTGTTTATTTCATCTTGAAATAAGTTATTATAAGCAGTGACAAGCTTAAAGGGTTAGCTTGGGGCTACTTTTAGCCTTAAGCTTTGTGTGACGTCTCGGGAGGTGATTTTAGGTCGTTATAGTTATTTGGCTCCGCTATTTCATTTATGCATAACAGGTACCCTTATAGATAATTTTGGGATTTGAAGAGCCGCTTGAGAATTGGGGAGGGATTGATCATTCCTTTTTATTTATTTATTTATTATTCATTGTGTTGTGATAACTTTTGTTAACCTCTACTGATGTAATAATAAATTTTGGATTGCTAGGGGGTGGGGTATATGTTCTTTAACTGCTTTTTGTAAATCATTTAGGCAAATATAATGTAGGATCAATAATTAATTTATGTGGTCACTTAGAAGTCATATGTTAGAGATTTAACGATTATCTTTTGGAGTAAGCTAATGTCAATGAGTCTTATTTGGTATTTTAATGTCGTAGTAGATTAGCTTTTTCCTTTGGATAATCTTTAGCAAATGATAAAATCTGTTTCAGTTTAAAAATAAATTTCAGCTTAAAACAATTCTCAACAACAATAAGAAATAATATTGGCTTTTCAAAAATCTCTTTTGGCAATTTATAAAATCAGCTCCACCATTTTTACTAGTCACATTCTCGGCATTTATATGCTAATCTCAAATAGCTCTTTCACCATTTTTTGTGTAAACAACGATTTTCCACAATCTATTTGACATTTTAACAATTGGAATCATTTTCTGGTCTTAACTATTTTCTACAATCATTTTCTCTGCAATCAAACAAGTCAGACAAATATCAGTCCAATTTCACAGCAATTTGTTTTTTTTATATGAACAACAAAGAATTGGTCTTTACTTTTAATAATAATATTGTAGTTAGTTTTTTATTGCAACAATAAATGGGCTTTCTTCTTTTAGAAGTAACTTCTAACAACAAAGACAACTTCTTAACTGTTAATGTTTGTTCCATCAATTTTTAATGACATTAACTCACGTCCCAACCCCTGTTTTAGCTAACTTGCTTGTTCTCACTTGTTGACATATTAAAACTTAGATATCATGCCCATAGGTTTAATAAATAATTAATTACTTATATTAGCATGGTAATTACGTTAATTAATTCTTAATTTAATCAAGAGGCCTAGTTGATACTATTTCATACTACTTGTTGTCCAATGTGCTTACATGTTTAATCAAACTAGTAAACCTAGTTTTATTTGTCTAAACCCTAATTCCAAAATAGAAAAGTCTAATGCCTCTTGGATGATAGGTTGGGACGATAGGCATTTTAGAGGCGTTATTTTTATCCTTTCTTTTTAGAATGATTTTAGGTTTGACAACCAACCTAGGTTAGAGAAGGTAGACATTCATAAATGATGGTAACCCAATATTGACAATACGACATATGATATTGTCACGTGATAATAACTCGACTACTGGCTAATGGGTTGGGTAATGATTAATGATTTGGGTACTAATCCAAATAACCAAAATAATTTCTTATCCAACTTTGCGAATTTATTATTCTCTTTTCTTATTTTTATACATCTATTTGCTTAGGGTAGTATAGGCTCTTTAGTTTAATATAAATAGTTTTTCATAAATTATGTCTCTTGTCTCTCCTCGCTTGTCTTATTTAAATGCTAATTGATTTAATCACTAAGGTAATTGATAGTTAAAATAATTAAATTACGTGTTTGTTTATTCATTACCTTATTACTTAGCTATATTAAGTTAATAAAAACAATTGACCTTTGTTTACCACATAAATATGAATTTGGTTATGAACCACATTTGTCGACCTCGAAAGATTCCTAACACCCCCCCTTTCGAGGTAATTTAAACCCTTGCTCGAATTTCTGGAGAACTAGAATAAATAACAAAATAGGTTCGTAATTAGCCTAGAATGGTACCCTAACGCACCTTAATTCGTTAGGTGGTGACTCTTTAAATTCTTTAAATGATCTAAAAAAGAGTTTTCATGCCAAATCTCTCTTTTCTTAAGAAAAATGAGGCCCAACATCATTTTTATACAATAATTTATCCCAGTCAGCCGATGATGCCTACTGAGTACCCGTTATTTTGGTACTCATTGATGTGCTAGCTTTCTGTTAGCACATTCGAGACTTTTAACTCGGAATAATTGTAAGTTCTTAAGTAACTAATTTGGTTTTTGATGATATTTCATGTAATTTTGTAGGAAATCCAAGATGCATGAGAATCTATGAAAGCTACATCAAGAAGGATGATTTTTGGTGAAAGAAGCAAGAAATTAAGTTTTGAAGATTTTATCTGATGTCTTAGTCTGATAACCTATTAGATCTGTGATAAGCTATCCGACCATGTCACCACACATAGGCAGAGAAAAAGAAAGTAAAACTCAAGATACAAGAGAACCAGCAATAATAGAAGTAAAAGAGTTGATTTTTGAGCGAATGAAGAAGGTAGTATAGCTGACGACTTGTCTGATAAGTTGTCAGCCTTGTGATAAGCTATCAGAGTCATTGTTAGGCTCAGACAGAGAATGGACTTTAGCTAAAATGTATGACGGCATCTATGATAGGCCGTCAGAAGTGTGATAAGCCGTCAGGCTCGTCGTTAGCCTTAGGCAGGGAATAAGTTTGAAGTGAAGACGTGATGACATTTCTGAGAAGTCGTCATGTGTATGATAAGCCATCACACCTTATCATCAACTTAAGGCAGATATTGTCAAAAGTAAAGAGGATCTAACAACATTCCTAAAAAGCCGTCAGACTCCTGATAAGCCATCACACACGTCGTCTCCTGTCCGAGAAAAGACTATGATCTATGATTTTGTTTCCATAATTAAGAAGAAGAATTTAAAGAATATGTTAGGGTTTTCAGTCTTAATCTTGGGCATCTGGAACTTTCTAAAGAGGAGTTCACCTCTCTTTGGAGCTCTTAACTTAGAATTCAATTTTCAATTCTTTGATTTTGTTGTGGGATATTCATCTTGAATTTGGGAAGAGAATCAATTTCTGAGTACATTTTTTGTAAGTTTAATCACTTTAAATTATGAATTCAGTTATTGTTATCGCTTTCTTTTTCATGTGGAACTAAAACCCACAACTAAGGTTGTGGGATCTATAATTATTCCTCCATGGATTTAATAGGTGTCTAGGGTTTGAGTGATTGTGGGGTCATCTTGATAATTTCTTTGTTATGATTTTTATTTATTAGTTGCAAACAATAGATCTCGCCTTATGTTGATTTGCTCGAAATGAGAAATAAACTAAAGGTAGCAAATTATCAACGAGAATTTGGGAAGGTTAAGTTCTCATCTAATGATTAATGTTGTAACAAGATTGATCAACTCGAGATAAAATCAGTATGAATAGAATGCATTCCTAAGTTCAAGAGAATAAAGGAGTACAAAATCTAGGTAGGTTGAGAAACACTTAGATGGACTATCGAAACTGATAATTTGGTGTTTCCCATAAGTCACGAGAATCCAATACTACAACTATTAATCAATGGAGGATTACTAATAGTGATCACAACCCTAGTTTCTCTATATCATTGATTTGAAAGATTGAAGTTTAAGATTTGAGTTCTAAGGCGAATTGAAGTGTCAATAACTTTTGTTCAATCATTAAGAACCACTATTTTGTCTTTTCGTGCCAGTTGTTTGAATTTAACTTGTAGCTTTTAGTTTCAAACTAGTTTAATCACCACTCACATTGTTCTTTGTGGATTTGACCCCAACTCCAAAGTTGGGTAAATATATTGACGACGATCGCCTTGCACTAAATTGACGTGTAAGTTGAGTGTTATAAAAAATGGCGCCGTTGCTGGGGAATAATTTGGTGTATTGAGTTGGTTTGGAATTTTAGTTTACTTGCTTGATATCAAACTTGTAAATATTTGTTTAGTTTATTTTTTATTTTGTTTATTTTTATTTTTCTCACACCTTTTTTGAGATGTCAGCCTGGATAAATATTTTTTTGAGTGATGACGATTCTTGTGATGATTCTTGTTATTATTGTGGGGGACCATATTTTGAGGCTTGCTGTCCAGATTTACCTGGAAGTGCATGGATGGGACCTTCACAATATGATGTGGATACTGTCCTACTTACTATAACTTGGTGTTTGGCTTGTGGTCAAAGTGATCATACTGAAGATATGTGTGTTGTCATGACTCAAGTGAACAAATTGATGAAATATACTTTAAAGAATCAAGAATAGTTGTGGTCATAGCTAAAGGAGTTGCCACTCCCACCATGTTTACAGTGTCTAAAAAAGAAGAATATGAGGAGGACTTTAGCCAATTTGAGGAGAAAACTCAAGAATCGCAACCACTCGATTATCATCTTGATCTTGAGACTGATATTGAGAAGGTGAATAAAAGTGAGTGTGTAGAAGATAGTGTAAATTTTGAAGTAGAATTAGTTGGGCCTCACTCGAAGCATTTTTTCACATTATGTTTAGATGATATCTTGTCTGTGGAATCATCTAAAATAGTAGAAGAGTGTGAGGAACAAAAATCCTATATTCTTTATTTTACACTTGATAAGAAACATAAAAACACACATCAATTTAAGGACGAGTGGTTTACCACGCTCAATCCATTACTCGACTTCTTAATTTTTGTACCACCCCCTATGAGCCAGGCAAGAAGATGGACACTAAGTTAGGGGTGAAATTCATATCCTTAAGGTGGAGGAAAAATCTGAGTTGGGTCGTGCTGCGACACTAAATTAGGCACTTCTTGGGAGAAAACCCAAAGTATTTTGTTGTTTGTATTCGTATTATGTGATTGACATCAGATCTTCGCACCTATGGTGCCACAAGTATATTTCTGACTCTCTTGTTTTGGTTTGACGCATTAGGGACATTGCATGATTTTAAGTTGAGGGTTGGGTTACTTGTGGGCGTTGATGTCCTCCTAGGATTTTTGTTGTCATGCCTCTTTTCCTCGGAGTCTTATTTCTAGTAGAGCTGGCATGTTTAGGTGTATTGTGTTTGTTTTGTGATGTGTTGGGGTTAACTGGGGGGAAATAAGTATCTATGATAGTTGACATATTTTTGTTGATTTTTCTTGAAATGATAAATACCTCTCCAATTATCTATTTGGTAACTGTGTGATATGCATCTATATGTGACTTCTGTGAATCTTTTAATGGCATTAGTACTAGGGATATGAAAATTACTGCTAACAATTACATGAACCGAATGGGTAGTAGCTTGTGATGTACCTTTATGCCATGTGTGTGTGAGACACTACCTAGTTCCCACTGTATGTTAAATCTAAAACTTGCCCGATTAGTCTTGCCTTGGTTGTAGGATAGCAGTTAGGAAAGGATCATAGGTCGTTGTTAATATTAGTCCACTTTTAGCCTAAATGACCTTCCATGTGTGAATAATATCCCTTGATCTTGATTTTGAGCCTAAATGCCTATTCTTTTTATTATACCTATCACCTTCCCATTTGTATCATAATGAACCTGTTTTGGCCTTGGTCATTCATGGACATTTTGCACTTTGACTTAGGCAAATAGCCTATGTTGAGCGTTTCTATCATAGGGGTGCGTGATGTAAAGTAAGTATGAAGAAGGGTAATAAAAAAATAATAACATGCAAGGCTGGGTGTGGAAGAAAAAAATGAGAAAAGAAAAGTTGTGAAAAAAAATAATTGACGAAAAGATCACACCCATCCGGAGAATGTTGTGATCAAGAAAGGAGAAGACTAGGTAAAGGTTAATAAGTGAGACCCCAAAAATTTTTGTAGTGCCAAGGAAGCTTAGTCACCTTATATATCTTTGTGTATCATACAAGCCCCAAGCCTGCATTACAAAGCCAAAGAAAAGACCTATAATGACCCTAACTCAACTGTCTGAAAGCCTTAGTAATGAAAATAAGGGCAAGCATATGGTATTTGTCTTACATTGATTGGAACTTCTTTCTGAGAGTGAGTGTCTCTTGACCATCCCCTCATTAACATACTTGATTACATATATGAGTGAAAAGGGACTTCTTTGTTGTAAGGGCACATTGGTTATATTGCTAGCTACTTACATGTTTGGGTAGTGTAACATATATATATGCATCGTTATTGTTGCTAATTTTATGTCATATCTTGAATCCCTTAGGTTGAATTATTGATATTTATCGATATACATAGTTGGATTTAAAGTGATTGAAAATGGAGAGGATAATGTGTTTCGGGCTAAACTTGATAATCAACTGTCATAGGTATCTTATGTTTCTCTTGGTTAAGCAACGTAGTATGGTGTCATGTAATTTCTTGAGGATCAGTAATTGCTTTAAGTTGAGGGTGTTGATGTGCTAGCTTTCTGTTAGCACATTCGAGACTTTTAACTCAGAATAATTATAAGTTCTTATGTAACTAATGTTGTTTTTGATGATATTTCATGTAATTTTGTATGAAAGTTAAGATGTATGAGAATCTATGAAATCTACGCCAAGAAGGATTATTTTTTGTGAAAGAAGCAAGAAACTAAGTTTTAAAGATTTTATCTGACGACTTGGTCTGATAAGCTATCAGATCTATGATAAGCTTTTAGACCATATCATCACACATAGGTAGAGAATAAGAAAGTAAAAGTCAAGATGCAAGAGAACCAGAAATATAAAAGTAAAATAGTTGATTTTTGAGTGAATGGAGAAGAAAGTATAGCTGACGACTTGTCTGATAAGTCATAAGCCCTGTGATCATCTATTAGAGTCATCATTAGGCTTAGACAGAGAATGGACTTCAGCTGGAATGCGTGAAGATATCTGTGATAGGCTATCAGAAGTATGATAAGCCACCTGGCTCGTCATTAGCCTTAGGCAGGGAATGGAGTTTGAAGTGAAGACGTGATGATATTTCTGATAAGTCATCACGTGTTTGATAAGCCATCACGCCTTATCATCAAATTAAGGCAGATATTGTCAAAAGTAAAGAGGATCTGATGACATTCCTGATAAGCCGTCAGACTCCTGATAAGCCATCACACACGTTGTCACCTGTTCGAGAAAAAACTGTGATCTATGATTTTGTTTCCATAATTAAGATGACATATTTAAAGCATATGTTAGGGTTTTGATTCATAATCTTAGGCATCTGGAACTTATTCTAAAGAGGAGTTCACCTCTATTTGGGGCTCTTAACTTAGAATTCAATTTTTAATTCTTTGATTTAGTTGTGGGATATTCTTCTTGAATTTTAGAAGAGAATCAATTTCTGACTACATCTTTTTTAAGTTTAATCACTCTAAATTATAAATTTATTTCTTTCTCTTTCATGTACAACTAAAACACACAACTAGGGTTGTGGGATCTATGATTATTCCTCCATGGATTTCATAGTCTGCTAGGGTTTGAGTGATTGTGGGGACATCTTGATAATTCCTTTGTTATGATTGTTATTTATTGGTTGCAAATAATAGATCCCGCCTTATGTTGATTTGCTCAAACCGAGAAATAAGCTAAAGGTAGTGAATTATTAATAAGGATTTAGGAAGGTTAAGTTCTCATCTAATGATTAATGTTGTAACAAGATTGATCTCGAGATAAAATCAGTATGAATAGAATGCTTTCCTAAGTTTGAGAGAATTAGGGAGTTCAAAATCTAGGTAGGTTGAGAAACACTTAGATGGAATGTCAAAACTTATAATTTGGTGTTTCCCATAAGTCATGAGAATCCAATACTACAACTATTATTCAATGGAGGATTACTAATAGTGATCACAACCCTAGTTTCTCTATATTATTAATTTGAAAGATTGCAGTTTAAGATTTGAGTTCTAAGGCAAATTAAATTGTTAATAACTTTTGTTCAATCATTAAAAACCCCTATTTAGTCTTTTCATGCCAGTTGTTTGAATTTAACTTTTAGCTTTAGTTTCAAACTAGTTTAATCGCCACTCACATTATTCCCTGTGTATTCTACCCCGACTCTAAAGTTGGGTAAATATATTAACGATGACAACCTTGCACTAAATTGACGTATAAGTTGAGCGTTATCACTTATACTATACTTTTGTACCTTTTTGGTACAGACCTAAGTACTAGTTGCCGTCACTTAATTGACTTCGTGTAGTGTTGATCTTTCAGATATAGGGTGAGCTCTTTGAGTTTCAAGTCACCCATTTCTCTCTATCCTTGTTTGGTCTTTTGTATTCAAAAAGTATGTATTGACTATCTTAGACTTATGACGTGTTTTTTCTATTATCAAACTTAGATGCTCTTGTACTTATATTACCAGGTTGAGGGATTGGTATTTGTATTGTGATTGTCTTCTTTTTGTAGACCATTATTGATTATAATTGTATTTGTGTATTTAGGCCCAATTGGGCATTGCTTCTAAAATAACCCATTGCCTTAGCTTCGAGTTATGGTGTTGGCTTACCCACTGGTGGGTTTTAGTAGGTTCCATCATGACTCAATGATCGGGTCATGATAAATTTGTATCAGAGCTTAGGTTTCACAAATTTGTTAGAACAAGAGCAAGTGTCTAATAGAGTACTGGGATTTGAAAGTTGATGTTCATTTCCTATCTTCGGGAGGCTATGGGACATTCTTAGGAGTCCTTTCTTTCTTTCACTCGTATTGTTCTAAGAGTTTGAGTTTGTTTGTAAGATATTTTCTTAACTCTTCTCTCTCGTAGATGCCTTGGACACGTTCTACAGCTATGCATAAGGAGGGTCCGGAGACTGAGCCCAGGGATCCTACTCCTATTCGATTATAACCTCGTGATGTATTACTAATTAGGGACCAGGATGGGCCACCACTCCCAAACCTTATTCCTGCACATGAGCCAAAGATTCTCTGCCACAGCCGGTGGTGGGCCAAGGACCAGCGCAGGCTCCACTAGGTTTTATTCCCTCTTATTTGCTTGGAGATGCCTTGGTTCAGCTGCTGGATATTTTTGATAGTGTGTATACTACTGGGGTAGGAGTGTAGCCTATAGCTACAGATCCTAAAGTTGAGGTTCCTCCTATACTGGTGGTTGTACAATCGATGGCCGCTCAGCCATTAGTGACCCAGCCTACTATGTCTTTTGAGGAGCAGAAAATGCTGGGTAGATTTTTAAGGTTAGCTCCACTTAGATTTTCTGGTGCTCCCGGAGAGAATGCATTTGAGTTTCTTATTGCTTGCGAGGATAGGCTACGTGGATTAGGCCTTGTTAAGACTCATGGTATGGATTACACCATATTTGAATTGTATTTGTCTGCTCGACACTGGTGGAGAGGTTTTATGAGTTCTAGGCCAGTTGGATTTTCTCCCCTGTCATGACTTAGTTCTTCTAGATATTCTTGGATAAGTTTATGTCGCACAACCTTAGAGATCAATTGAGGAATCAGTTCACTAGATTGGAGTAGGGTTCTATGATAGTTGTCGAGTATGAGGCCTCTTTCCATGGGTTAGCTAGGCATGCAACTTCTATTTTGGATAATGATTATGAGAGAGTTTGCTGCTTTATAAGAAGATTGAGACTCCCTATTTCGATGGCTACTTAAAGTCTAGTTGTTGTGGGTAGGGCTTTTGTTGAGTTTAATATCATGCTAGAGTGATAGAGAACATGCATCGTGAGGGCCGTGAAAAGAAGCCCAAGTAACAGGGCAGATTTGGTGGGAACCGTAGGAGTTTCAAATTTTTATTGTTGTCAATTTTAAAGTAATAAATCATGTATCATAATTTTATTCACATGATTTATCCAAAATTAATTTGAGAATGATTACTTTATTATTTTACTATTACTATTATTGTATAAGATTTTTAAAACAACAGTCATTTTCACCCAATTTCCCTTTTTTATGTTTTATTTCTAGCCAAATTTCGATCAATTGATATCAATTTTTGCCTAAAATTGACTTTAGTTTTGGCCCCAAATAAAACCTCAATTTCTGGCCTATTTTTAAAAGTATTTTAATCTCTGTTATTGATCAAAGTTGATCCAATGACTGAGATCAACAAATCCTTTTCTTTCCTTTAAAACAAACCCCTAACTCTAATTCTCTGAAATAGTCATAACTCTCACCTTTCTCTGCACCACCTCTCTTATCTCACTAAGAAACACTGCCACCGCCTTCCTTCGGATAAGCAAGAACCAGCCGGTGCAACAACTCCAGCCACCATCCCCATCATCCTAGTCGGTTACCATGGTTGGCGAACCACCAATAGCCAACCAAAAGTCCTCGTCCACCCAATGCTGCCATCACCAGCCTCCCCAATTCTAGCCCAACGTCATTCTAACAAGATGTCAGCCATCTCCAGATGCTGCTCCACCTCTTTGGCTGGTGAAAAACATGCCAGCACTATCGTCACCGGCAAAATAGCTGAAACAGTCACCCAATGCCGATTTCTCTCCTCCAGCTGCCAATCGGTGAGCTTTTCCCCTCTCGATGCCTCCTTCTCCTCTCACTCATTATGTCCTCGCTAAAGTTGATAATCAGCAAGGTCTTCCATGAACCTTTCTTTGATTATCATCGGCTTTAATTGTCTAGTACCTAAACTTACGTGTCTTGTTTGTCTTGTTTACAAATTATTCAAAATAAAATTCTTAGATTTGAAATTCATGAGATTAGACTTTGAATTTCGATATGTTTACTGTAATATCTAGATCAATATGCATGAAAAGCCCCGATTTAATAATCTTTCTGTAAAACCCTAATTTCTTAGACTTATATGCCAACTTTTACATATACATTTGTAGAATTACTCTATTTGATTATATTGGCTTGATTCATTCATAAAATTGCATCCTTGTTCATTATCTCTATTTAATATAATTCTTGATTCTTCTATAAGAATTGTATGAACATTTGATGCTATGATATACTTAGGAAAATTTTCATGTGTGTGTATATGGGTCAAAAGGCATAATAAATTTTACTTATTCTCCTTTGGTATTTGGTAACAATTTCATTTTAAATTAGATTTTGCTTTACATCTTAAGATAAAATATCTCACTAAATGATTTTAAATATATTTCTTGTCCTTAATTTAGGCCGGACAGATTTGTTTTACTTGTCAAAATATGGTACATTATGATTTGGTTGTTCCAATTTATATTTTTGCCCTTTTTAAAATTCAGCCATCTTACGGACTTATTCATGGAAACCCAATATGTCTGCCTTAGTTGAATTTTGGTATTGAACTATTTATGACAAATGTGTGACCTATATGTGATTGGGAATGTGTATTGATTAATTTTCCCCATTTTAAAATAATTGTCTCATAGCTGCATATTTACGGTAGAAATTTTTGTGTGAGCTCTCTTACCTTTTATTATATATTTGAAAGATTTGTGTGGTATATTTATGGTAATTCCACCCATTTTTCTCCCTTTAACTGATTGGGTTTACTGATATTTTAGAATATTGTGTTTCCCTTTTTGCTGCTAATTGATGCTGACATATTTTTTCCTTTAACTCTTTCTTGCTTCCACTATAAAAACAACTCCTTCCCATTCTTTGTGGACAATTGGATATCTATACACTCTCTCATACGAAAGCCTTAAGTAAAACAAAGTTTTACTTTATTACTTTTCTGAGTTGCACTTACTTTCGGAGCATTGTTCTTGATCTTTATGTGGCAATTCGTGCTTATATTTTGCATTGCTTGTCTTTCTTATTGTTTATTATCATCAACTGTTAAGTCTTTGTCGATTCAGTGTCCTTTATATTTTATGTGAATATGCTAAAAAAATATGCCTATAGGGACTATTTGATGTTTGTTATACTCTTGTTTCATTGTTCTTGTGTCTTGTGTCTATCTTTGGCGTGTTCTTTGGTTTCTCTATTTTGTTTATGCATAGCAGCTACCCTTATAGACAATTTTGGGACTTGAAGTATCACCCAGGAATTAGGGAGGGATTGCTCATTTTTTTTCGTTTACTTATTTATTATTCATTGTGTTGTAATAACTTTTGTGAATCTCTACTGATGTAATAATAAATTTGGGACTACTTTGGAGGCGGGGTTTATGTGTTTTACGTGCTATGTGAACTACTTAGGCAAACATAATTTAGGATTTATTAATTTAGTTACATGTTTGTCACCTAGAAAGCATGATTTGGATTAATAATTTACTTTACAAATTAGCATCACTTCGAACATGTAAAATTTGCTTTTGATACATTTAATTTATTTTTCAGCATCTGGTTTTAATATTTAGAATGTTTAACTAACATTTTTAGAAATTAAACACTTTTTCATTCCTCCAAGACAATTTTCGGCCTAAAAATCAATTTCCAGCAATTAAACATTATTGTTCAATCCGCTAAAATAATTTTTAGCAATTGAACCTCATCTTTCTACCCTTTAAAATAAGTTCCATCAATAACTATTTTCCAGCATATAAAATTAACTTTTTTGAATATGTTATTGTATTTTTTTCTATGTGCTATGTGTTACTACTTTTCATAAAATGTCAATCCGCTCATATTTTCCTCCACCTGGAACCTCCTTTATTTGTTTTTCTAAGAAAGGTTGCGTGGTTGAACGGATGTTCTTTCCTAAAGCATCCTTCGGGAAATGCCTTGTGGATCGGTTGATCAGCGGTGTGTCGACAGTCATAAGCTTTCCCACTCTCAAGTTGTCCTCTTGAGAAGATCTTGTCAAGAAACCGCTCTTATTCCCTAGAGCTTGATCGTACATTTCTTTACAAAGAAATATGCATCCTAATTACTTATGTGCATCTATTGAAATTATTTTTTTTAAATGTGTTCTTTCATTTGTATTTGACAACCCACCTTGATTATCCATCCATAATCCATTTTCACCTGCTATTCGATTTCTCTAAGTCTCAAAATTCCAAACTACGTTTTGACCTGATTCTTGTTCTAAGAGGATACGTAGGAAATCCTTTATACTTTTTCCTTTTTTTACAAGATATCCTACTATTTGAAAATGTGAAAGAAGAAGAAAAAGAAAAAAAAATGAGGATAGGACAGCTGAAGAAGAAGTAGAAAATAAGGAGAAAACATAAGAAGATGGTGAAAACAAATCATAAGAAGAAGAAGAAAAGAAAAACAAGAAAGCGGTTGATGAAGAAGGAGTGGTTTAACAGGAGGATGAAAATATTGAAGAAGAGAGGAAATTACAAGAAGAAAAGAAAGAAAATGAGAAGAAAGAAGTAGAACAAGAGAAGAAAAAACATGAAGACAATGAAGTGGATGTGATGGGCATTGTTAAGGAACTCAATGTTGTTAACATTTAGTTCGGTGGTTTGGAACAAATAATTTTTTTAATGATTTATTATTTTTAATAATTTCTTCATGGATAATTAAATTGCATATATTTGGCATGTTAATGATGACATTTACTGATGAAATTATGTTCAGCTATTCTATTATCTTGTTAGATTAAACAGTTGATTGCATTGCATTACCTGTTCAACTATAGTTCTAATTTATAGAGGTTGATGACAAATATTATAGAAGTTGTTCTTTAAAATTTATAGAATGAACGCATAATAGAATGAATAAATCATATATTCACAATGACGACAAACAAGTTTACTATTATATGTTGCATTGTTTGTGTCCAATGTAAATCATAGACTTACAGCCTTGCAAATAATATACCGTATTGGTTTATTTTCCTTAGTATCATATTAGGAAAAAAGGAATCACTAATTAATAAAATAATAAATAATTGAATTTTATGCAATCAAATGAGCTTAAACAAGTCATGTGATCATATGAGAGTCCAGGTAAATTGTAGAAGGTGATCAAAGATGTGTGAGGATGGGTAGTCGTTGTATAACCAACATACTCAGGGTAATGTTTACCCAAAGCACAAGTATGTTGTGGGGAATTCATTTGTTCAACCACAACTCATCATTTATTCAACCACAACTCATCATCTCACACTTCTTTGATCACCACTTTCAATTTATATGGACTCTCATATGATCACATGACTTGTTTAGGCTCATTTAATTGCATAAAATCCAATTATATATTATTTTATTAATTAAATAATCCTTTTCAAAATATGTGCTAGTTATGATATATAAATAAATATCATTGTCTAGTTATTTAATTGTGGAAGTAGTTCCCAGTCCATTCTAGACCATATCAGGTCGAGTAAATAACTAAGCATAGTCTAGCATAAACTACGGACTACTTCATTAATAAATGCACTAGACGAGGATACATATTCACAAACCATAATTAGCACATATTTTGAAAAGGATTATTTAATTAATAAAATAATATATAATAGAATTTTATGCAATTAAATGAGCCTAAACAAGTCATGTGGTCGTATGAGAGTCCAGGTAAATTAAAAGTGGTGATCAAAGATATGTGAGGTGATGACTTGTGGTTGAACAACCAACATCCTTAGGGCAATGTTTACCAAAACACAAGTATGTTGTGAGGAATTCATTTCTTCATCCACTACCCATCCGCACACATCTTTGATCAACTTCTCCAATTTACGTGGACGCTTATACGATCACATGACTTGCTCAAGCTTCTTTAATTGGATCAAATCTAATTATTTATTATTTTATTAATTAATTATTCTTTTTTTTTCAAATATGCTACTAAGAGCAATAAATCAATGCAGTATATTATTGACAAAATTTTAAGTCTATGATTTACAATGGACACAATATATGACCCTCAAATCAATTTTACTTATTTAATTATTTTATATCTTTGACTATGTACTAATGTGTTTTTTTATGGTTACACCAACCGTATATACCTTAGCATTGACCGAGTGTGGATCTATATAGCTTAGCATCTACCCAATCCATGAGAAGGCATTAATTATATTTAAGGTCTATGCAAGAGGTCTAGCGGTATGGTATATCAGTGAAAAATCTTGCAGTCTATGATTTACAATTGACATAATTTTATTTATTTAATTATTTATATTTGATGAACCCACATAATGGAATCCATTGATTACGTAGACAGTCATGTGTAGTTATTGATCTCGATCAATCATATACTATATCGACCTTGCAATTAATTTTGTAGAAATCCACATAATCATTTATAGACCAGATTCATTATCCATTAACATATATGAATTCATATATATATATATATATATATATATATATATATATATATATATATATATGATAGACCATTAATTTTGAAGTCTGACAACTGTTTCATTCATCTTCTAATAGGGGAAATTGCAAAATTTCAACTAAGAACAAAATTGTATAATTAATGTAGAGACAAAGAGAAAGGGCATTGCAATAAAATTTCATAGCAAAAACACTTTATTTTATAAGTTCATTGCAGCAATGGTTTATCACCATATTTACAGCAAAATACGAGAAAAACGGGAAAAATAAATATGCTTTGATCTAACAAATTTTCTAGCCATGAAAGCTTCTTTGCAATGAACTTACAACTACAACTACAGCAGAAATTAAAACCTAAACTAAGGGGATGATGGTGGGGTGATGAACTCCTCGGGCTGCATGTTCAGCCTCTCCACGATCACCCATAAAAATTAGGTGATACGCTGAATTTCATGGTGGAGGTGCTCCCTGTCCTGACCCAGACTTGTAGAAGAGACGATCTAGGTCATTTCAGAGGAGGAAAATGTTGTGGCTATGCTGGAAACGAACTCTTCTTCATGGTCTAAGTGGAATGCTCGACATCTGATCGTATTTATCAATTTTTGGGGGTTGAAGAGGATGAATATTGTGTATAGTTGATGGTTGTTTATATAGACCAAAATAGAAGCCTTTGGTTTTTCCGATCAGTTATAGGTAGATGCGTACGTCAGTGGAATTTGAGGAGATAGCGTATACCCAATCGATACAGGGTGTGAGTGGATGTGCAATTGTATTTTTAATGTGTCATAAATGCTTAATTGTTCATCTATTCAGTTGAATAATTGGATTTTTTAACAGACTTAAAATAAAATCAATAATAAACTTTGTGGTAAATAAAGAATAATCTCAATAGACTTGACATACAATGTAGTCAATAACTTAAAATATCGATAAAAGACACATAGCAAAATCGATAAGACTGGCATTAATCAGACCACAGCAGGGTTGTCAAAATGCATAAACTACCATGACTTACAAAAACAGAAAATGCATACACTTCCATGACTTACAAACGTACTTCACCTTAAAGAATTTGCTAGTCGATCACTGGTATGAAAACCTCCGTACAAAAATGGGAATGAATGAATTTTGAATATAATCGATGCCCTCCTAGCGCTGGGATAGAGAAATGTATGTGTACGACTTATAAATTACTAAAATATATCTAATGATGAGGTATCGAGTGAATGTGGAAAGCTTTTCAAGCTATTGAAATAGTGAAGGTCGCCAGAATCAGAAAATATTGGTGAAAAATGGGAGCTCCTATTGGTGGCTTCTTGGATAATATTTTAAATTAAAATAGAAAAATATGAAAAATGGTGGAAATATAAAAAATAATGGAAAATATTAAATATTAAATGGATGAGGAGGGGGATTAAAGTGTAATATTTAAAACTTGTATGCTAGGATTGTGTATTAGAAGTGATGATGTCAACCTAGCGTCTAAATACTTAATTTTTCAAGACTTGTGTCAAAAAACCTAAAAAGTATTTCAAAGTGTCTATTTTGCAAAATGGAGTTATCCAAGATATATTTTTTACTGTATTAGTAGTATTTTATATTTATTCTTTTGGACAGAAGATTACTTTAAAATTAATAACAAAAAAGATTTTCAAATAGATATGTCATCTATTACAACAGATATCAATATCTATTTGAAAATTTCCAACAGCTCAGTCATCTATCGCAATAGATGCAAATGTCTATTTGATAATTAAATCAGATAGGTAATCTGTTATAATAGATCTCAATATTTATTCAAAAATTTCCAACAGCTCAGTCGTCTGTTGCAACAGATTTCTTTGCAATTGATTTAAAAAAATAATTAAGATCAATTCGGACCAAATTAACAATTTTAAAACTTGTCATTCCTTTTCAGAAATACAAATCAACCCAATACAAATCATCCATTTGCGGGAAAAATATTTCATCACTTCAAATTTGGAGTTCTCACTCTTTTATTTCTCTCTCTACAATACAAATAATATCTGCTCAACATATTGCTCAACCCTTCAAAACAGATCGATTTTCTTCCCATTTTTGACCACTTAGTTGTTATTTTTGACTTCATTCTCGCTTGTATCCATTATTTTCTCTGTCTTTATAGGTAACAAAGTTCGTGAAGAGTTCTTCATTTTTTTTATTCTAAAAATTAGGGCTTTTTAGTTAATAATGAAATGGAAAACTTTTAGTTGTATTACCTTCGAGAATGGGTTAAGAATTTTGAGTTTTGATGCTAAAATATGTAGAAAGAACCCAAGAAAATTCTAGTTTTTGTAGCAGTATTTTGTTGACTGTCGTGATATTGTTGGATGTATTTGTGGTATTTTTGGTGACTGTTATTGATGGTGTCGGTATTGGTGGTCTTGGTGGTGGTGTCGGTGGTCTTGGTGTTGGTATTGGTGGCATTAGTGGCATTGGTAGTATGGGTGGAAGTCTTGATGGCCTTAACGTGGGTATTGGTGGCATTGGTGGTAGTGGTGGTGGTGGTGGTGGTGGTCTTGCTATTGGTCTTGGTGCTCTTGATGGTGGTATTGGTGGTCTTGGTGGCATTGTTGGTGGTCTTGGTGGCATTGATGGTGGTCTTGGTGGAATGGGTGTTAGTGTTGGTGGTCTTGGTAGTCCATATGTTGAGAGATATTAAATAGGTCTTCAAACAGATTCTCCATCTGTTCTAACTGATGGGTTATCCATTGGAGTATTTTTTGTAATGTTGCGTATTATAATTTATTAAAATTTGGCTTACCTTTTTAAAAAAATTTATGCAGACATCAAATTTAATGTATTTTTTTTTCTATTATTTGTAGTTAAAAGATGTCTCCCAAAAGAACAGAACTGAAAGTGGATCAACTTCCAACCACCCAATAAAAAAGGTTAGAGTACAAATGGATTCGGAGAAACTTCCTGAACAATCTCAGTTAGAAAAAATAAAGCTGAGGAAAGTTATGAAAAGGGAGGTGGATAAGGGTATATATAGGTTGGTGAAGAAAATAAAAGTGAGGAGGAAGAATAAAAAGATGAACAAGAAGAGGAAGAAGTAGAAAGTAAGAAAGAGGATGTTGATCAACATGATAATAAATAAGAAGATAAAGAACCAGAAAGTGAGAAAGAAGACGATGATCAACATGATGATAATGCATTACTAATGGGGCATGAATTAAGATCGAAATCCCAGCACGAGGCAGCCAAAACTATTGGTATTGACATGTTTAGAGTTGTGATACAGATAGATGACCCTGTAGAACTAACTGATGATCTTGTACTTAAATGTCAGTTGGGGAAACCTTTTGATGAATTTAGGAATATTATGAAGAATGAAAACATAGACAAAATTTTGAAGAAGAACTGCTTTAGACGCTTTCTTGAGTTGTCTGAGGACCATACTGCCCATTTCCAAATGAGCATGGTATATGGTCTTCTCAAGCGCAAGATCAAGTACGTAGGGGATGATAAACATTTGAAGGAGGGGGCAAAAAGATGGATGAAATCTGGATCAATTACTGTGGCATATTGGTTTGTTTTGGCTTGAAAGAGTTTGCCATAGTGACAGTCTTGAGATGTGATCGTCCAAAAATGCCTCTCACCAAGGAAACACCCTATAAAAGGTCCAAGGCAAGCGGGATGGCAAAACCACCACCACCATTAAATAGGAGGAAGACATTGTCCAAGAAACCATCCACCAAAACCAACAATTGTAAGAAAAAAATAGATAGGTTGTTGGACATTGCTGGACGTAGCTATAACATGAATGATTTGATAGAAGATCTCATGGATAAAACCATACCAAATCAGTATAGGGAGCAATTGTTCTTGGTTTGGTTTGCGCATTCTGTTATATTGGAAAGAGACGTCAAGAAAGTCATAGAAGATGATTTGTTGGCGCTTGCTGAGGATTTTGAGAAATTCAATGATTATCCCTGGGGATATGATAGCTATAACTTGACTGTCAAATATTTACTGACAAAGCTATCCCCAAAGACTATCACATTATACGGCTTTCCTTGGGATTTCATGGTAAATTTAATTAGTATTTGTTTACTCATCCTTTATTTTATATTAAATAATTAGTATGACTTTTTTTTGGTTGCTTCCTGTTTACATATTTTAGGCTTGGGCATTTAAATTCATTCATCCCCTATGAAAGCAGGTCAAGGATTAATCGGATGAGGTTTTTCATCCAAGGATCCTTAGGTGGTTGGCTGCAAAGAGTAACATAAGAATTAAGGAGGTTGATCTCTTTAACCCTCCGAATGATGCAGTATATCTTCTTTAGAGTAAAATAATTTGACTCGAAAAAAAATCTTGAAACAGATGTGCCATCTATTACGACAGATGGGTCTTCTGTTGTAATAGATTATCTATCTACTATAACTGGTGCAACAGATGGGTAATCTATTACGATAGACGATCCATATTTCATAATATATTAACAATCTATTGCTCTGGTTCTATGAACTCGACTCAACAGATTACCAATTTACTGTAAATTATGCAACAGATGGGTAATTTGATGCAACGTATTATTAATCTATTGCGACATACAGATCAGCTATTACGACAGATAGATCATCTATTGCATAAGTTAATTGTGTTAATATTTAACCTAACTGACTGCAAAATATTATTATATGATTTAAATGTATTTTTCTTTTTCTTATAGGTTGTGCATCCTTGGATCGTGCCTACTAAGCAGGAGTTGGGGATACAATTTTTTATTACTCTAGGTCTTGTTGATACAATAGCAGAACAAGCGGTGAATTTAATAAAGAAGGAATTGGCTAGAGCAATAACCATAAGAAGAGTAGTTAGGCAAGGTCAACCTACTACAACAGATCCAAGTGTTTCTTCTGGGGTATTGCTGGTGGAGTTGTTAGTGTTGGTGGCAGCCATCCTGATGTTACTATCAGTCGTGATGATGATCATGTTAATGCTCAAGAAAAAATAAATACATTAGAAATCACCCCTTACACAGGTCCCTCTTACCCTTACAGTGGTCCTCTCACCCCTCTTTACCCTTATGTTCTTATTCCAAATGCAAAGTGTGCAAGGAAAGACAAGATAAGCTCCTTGAAGAACTAGAGGCTATCGCTGAAGCTATTGAGGAATTAAAATTCAAGATGGTTGTTATACCATCAAAGAAGGTGGGGGAGTCATACACTCCTACAGAGGCGGTTAGGAGGAAGAAAAGAAAAATTAGCCAAATACTCTCTAGTCTGAAAACAAAAAAAATACAACTCTTCCCTATCCAAAAGTTGTTGAATTCAGGGGACACTGAAGAAGGTGGACATATACGCGGAACTTGGCAATAAAGAGAGGACAAAACTGAGAAATGCCAAGTATCCCAAGAAGAAGAAACCAGCAGAATAATACACCATGCATATCTTTGTCACCCAAGACTTCAGGAGTATGACAACTATGCATAAGTAGTATGTGGATAGGGTAAGTTTATTTTTCCTAACACAGCCTTCTAATCTACTTCATGAAGAAGAAACTATGCAATAGATGTGCCATCTGTTGCAACAACTGGGTATTCTGGTACAACTAGTGGTTATTTTGTTGCAACAGATTAAATATATGTTGCATAAGTTGCGTTAGCTGGGTAATCTATGAACAGATTCAAAGAAATCTCTACAACAGATGGACCATCCGTTGCATCTTTCCACTATATTTTTCTTCTTTATAATTACTAACCTATTTAAAAAATTTCTTCTTATATCACAGTATGTTGATGAAATTCTCTGCCTTAGGAGGGGTAGGCAATTAGCATACTCGGATGCTTATGATACTGTCGATAGGATAATGGACCTCAACTTCTACAATAATTTCAAGAATAGGTACAATAGGATCTGTAAGCTAGCGTCAACTCTCGGTGACACGGGATTAGATACGTTAGTTTCTACGTACGAATGAGATGAAGATATGATTAACTATGTTATAGGTAAGAGGCCATATCCACATATTTGCAATCATGAATGTGGAAGTACAATATTTTCTCACTTTTGAGATACTTCTCAAAGAGGGAAAGACTAGGTTTATGAATGCAACATACCTATGTTCGACGACGGTGTTTTTTTTACCCACATGCAGCCACTATTGGAGTTTTTCCCCATCTTGTTGAGGCAAAGTAAACTAATGGATCATTTTCCAGTGGAAGTCTTAATGAAGAAAGCATGAGATTTTGAAGGTCAAAACAAGGGCATGCACCTTCAAAAATAAAATTGGTATCGCGTGCGTGCCGTATGCACTTGCATACATCAAATATTTGCTGACCGACACAGAAATGTTTGGCCTGTGCAATGCCATTGTGGAAAAAATACAAAAGGTATGGGCTTATTGAGTACTAACTAAATGCTTGGAGCTTGTGTATAAAGAAGAAGATGTACAAAGACAAACACCATAACAATTTTTTATGTTTGACAAAAGTTGAATTTTTATAATGCAACAGATTGTCTATCTGGTGTAATAGATAGTATATCTGTTGTGACTGATTGATTACCTGTTGCAATAGGTTGGTCATTTATTGCATTATATAGATATTTCTCAGTCTATCTGTCACAATAGATATACAATCTGTTGCAACATATAGTCTATCTGTTGCAACTGATATGTAATCTATTGGAACAAATAAAAAAAGTAGGAAAACCTGTTTGAAAATTTCCAAAAGATGGCCTACATGTTGCAACATATGTCTAGATCTGTTTGATAATTTCCAACAGATATATCGTCTGCTACAACATATGTATTATCTGTTGCGATATTTGAATCTAGTATTCTATTTCAATTAAGAATTTCAAAATTAAGGATTAAATTATATTCATAGACAATATAAAATAAATTGAAGCCTTCAGAAATTACATAAAACAACTCAACAAATAAATGAAATTTTTAAAAAAATATTATGGTACAAATGATCTACTCTCAAATAAATCAACAATTTAACCTTTGGTGCCTACAATTACCAAGGAGAGGTTATTACTTTGACAGAATCAAGCTATAAAGATCTACTCAATATGGACAAGTTGTTCTTCATCTGGTGCTATGGAATTCAGCTATGGTCGTCGTGGATCTTTAATGTTACTTGCGTATGATTTCTGATCTTTCGCTTCTCCTTATTTCCATAAAAAAGCAGCATATCTTTTATGGAGTAATCCGTCATCAAGTCCATCATTTGGTACTTGTAATCGAGCACTCAAATACTCGGCGTAAGCAGCAACAAAAAGATCACAATCCCTACATTTAAAAAAATAGATAATCCATATCTGGCAGTTCATATAAGATTTGTGAAATTTATGAAATAAAACTAAATCATGATACTTACAGGCTACTAATGGGTTGTTGAGCAATTCCTTCAACATATTCTACATCAAATGGATTATCCATTTTATCCCGGTCTACTTCAATCGTCGACCAATTAGTACAAACCTTTTGATCCAAAAAGTCACTCATATCAAGGTAAGTAGGCAATATTTTATTCAGCTTTTAATCTCAGACGATGGCCCAAAATGTCTCCTTCGCGAATTGAATCATAAACTCGGATGAGCCTCTCTTTTAGAACGATGACAGCCAACACCCAATGGAATTCATCACCACAATTAATTAGGATGTACACTTCATTGACTAAATGCTAAAGTAAGCCAGCTGGAATACTAAAACCTTTGATGATGTTGATTAAGCATTCCTCATTTCGGGAAACTTTCGGCTGTTGTTGACAAAACCTATCGTAGGCATTATTGATGAAAAATTTGTACAAACAATTGGTTGTCGTTATGTTTGCAACTTGGCCTTCCTTCGGAGGTAGTAAAAAATGACATCGATATGCTGCACATATTATCAAATATTTCAGATTATGTGACAATAAAATTAATACACAGATGCAATTAAACAAAGTATTAATTAATAGTAATATGTATGGCATTTAAACCTCATCATTCCAGCAAGTTTAGGGTTGTGACATCAAATAGACTCAATCCTTCGTTTTGGGATGTGCAACAATAAAGTCGAACATATTAAAACCAAGACTCGATTCGTTCACTTTGTAGTGTTTGTCATTTTATTTTCTACATGATTTATATGTTTTAATGTCATGTTTTACAAAAAGAACTGTATAAATTAATATCTTTAAAAATAATTTATGTACCTGCCGGCGTGATACTTTAAAAACCCATCGGCAATCCATTCTGAATAGTCGTTGATCAATTTTGTTAGTTTTTTTGGAGCCTAGTCCGAGATGTTGAATCCTTCAAATGATAATTTTTCCATTCTCCCGAACTGAAAGGCTCCACTTTTTCTTCTTCCATAGAAGCAATTTATGGATTATCAACCCATGTATTATACTGTTCAGCAGTAGCTTCTACTGTGACATCCATGTGAAAAGCCAGAATTGGCAATGCCAATCATAGATATACAACATATTATCTATTTGTTGCATCAGATGGATCATCTGTGTTGACAAACTCAAACAACTAAAATAGAGTCGTATGCTAATTTCGAACAGATGACCCATCTGTTGTAATATATGACTCATCTATTGGTATAAATTAAAAAATGCTAAGACCTGTTTGATTTGCTAAAATAGACGGACATATGTCGCAACAGATAACACATCTGATGCAATAGGTTATACGACAATTGCAACAGGTGTATATATTTGTTTGATAATTTTCAGTAGATGCATAATTTATTGAATCGGATATGTGTTTGTTTATTTGTTGGAACAGATAATATACATTCACCTTCTTCATCTCATACTACTCTCCTGTGGCCCTTTAACATTGATCAAAGGTGTAAGACAAAGATAAAGGAGTTGTAATTTTGCTTTTTTCAATGCCTAATGATGCCTTGGAAATTTCTTTCCTTCACCCCTTAGCGACCTTGATATCTAGTGGAGTGTATGGATATGAAATCCTCTTTGATGGAATAACATCCCTCCTAGATGTCATTTCCTTTACAGAAGTAGTTAATGCATTTATAGCATTAATCACTCTATCATGCTTCGTCTTGCAGTCTTGACATTTGCATGTAGAACATTCGCTGGAAGTGGCAAAATCTGTATAACCAGTATAATCATAATCATAATGGTTTGTTGTTTCAAAAACGGTAAGAGGAGCATCATTAGCCCCAACAGCAGCACCATTACCACATCCATCATGATCAAGAGCAAGTCCACTCTCCAAAATTATTTTTCTTATGATGGATGTTGCTCCAAATAATTTCTTCTTTATTCTATCAATGACCTTAGGGTCCGATAAAGTTTGCACAAATCATAAAGTTAGAAAAAATGGCATCTTCAACTCTCGATTGGTCGAAACAAGCCACAGATGGACAATCTAAAATAAATCAGTACATATATTAGAATTATGATGAAATCATATTAAAAAAATCATTAATTAAAATAAAAAATTAATTAGAATTAGACTTACTACTTCCTTCGGAGGGTTGAAGAGATTAAGAAATTTTATATTTTTATTAGTTTTGGCCAACAATCATCTCAGGATTTTTGAACAGAAAACTTCTTCCTGGTAGTTCACTTGTTGTCTCAAATAAGGAATGGCTTCAAATGCCCAAGCCTATAAAATAACACAAATAAATCAAAAGAATCATTGAATAAAAATAAATAAATCATGTCATAATAAATGAAATATTTACCATGAAAGCCCATGGAAAGCCATATAAGTTGACTGTCTTTGGCGTTAACGGAGTCAACAAATATTTGACAGTCATTTTGAAGCTTTCATAACCCCAAGGATAGCTATTAAATGCCTAAATATCCTCGGAGAACTTTATCAAATCAAGTGGTATCTTGTTGTTAATGTCTCTCGCCCAAAGAATATTATGTACAAACAAAACCAAGCACATTGATTGCTTGTGCTTCCTTGAAAGTATTTTACCTTTCAATGCTTCTATCAAATTTATGTTTTTAAAGCTTGGACCAATAAAATACACCAAGTCATCACGATCACTTAACTTGCCTTTGCCTTTTTTGGGTGCGCGGGGTGTTTTTTGGGGGTTAGAATAGGTATAACTTGAGAAGGAGAAGAAGGATAACATTTTAATCTAGTAACTATGGCAAACTTCCTCCAACCAAAACAAACAGGCATGCCATAGTAATTTATCCATACCTCATTGATCTTATCTTTGTTTTTATGCATAATCCTACGCTTGAGAAGATTATATACCATTTTCATTTGGAAATGGGCATTGTTGTCCTCTAACAAATCAAGATATCGCCCAAAGCAACTTTTTCTTTAATAAGCATCCAATTTTTATTCTCAAAGTATTTTTTTGAAGGCATCGAAAGATTTTCCCATGACTGACTTAACCATGAAATCACCCATTAAATATGTGGCTCCATCGCACTGCATTCTCACAGGATAATGATCAATGCTGAACGTTTTGACCAACTCTTCGATGAAAGGGCTATTAGAATTTGGATCTTCACTTTTGAAATATTCCTCCTCCCCATGTTCATCATCTTCTGCTCCTGATTAAGTAACGCTTGTAAAGAAAGCTCATAGAGTGGTGGATGTAGCCTACCTATTTCACTTGTTTCTTTACTTGGACTTGATTTAGTTTCTTTTCTTTTGGGAGCCATATTATCTAAAATTAACAGGAACATAAAATAGATTATAATAAATTAATGCATTATTAAAAAAGGATAACTATAAATCAAACATGTACAACAGTAAAATAACAGTTCCAACAGACCACACATTTGTTGCACCAGGTAGGATATCTGTTGTAGCATATGACCAACCTTTTGTAGCAGATGAGCAATCTGTTGGAAACAATAAAATAGGCCACATATTTGTTGCACCAGGTAGGATATCTGTTGCAACATATAACTAATTTGTTGCAGTGGATGAGCAATTTGTTGGAAATATTAAAAATAGGCCACACATCTGTTTCACCAGGTAGGATGTCTGTTACAGCATATAACCAACCTATTGCAACAGATGAGTAATCTATTGAAAACAATCAAAATAGATCACTCATCTATTGCACCAGGTAGGTTATCTGTTGCAGCATATAACCAACTTATTAGGCTGGGTGAGTATTCTATTGGAAACAATAAAAATAGACCACACATCTGTTGCACCTTCTGTTGCAGCATATAATCAACCTGTTGTAAGGGATGAGTAATTTGTTGGAAATAATAAAAATAGACCACATATCTGTTGCACTAGGTATGATATATGTTGAAGCATATACCAACCTATTGCAAGGGATGAGTTATTTGTTGGAAATAATAAAAATAGATCACTTATCTGTTGCACCAGGTAGGTTATCTATTGCATGAGGTAGGTTATCTTTTGTAACTTATAACCAACATGTTGCAGTGAATGACAGATCACTCATTTGTTGCACCAGGTAGGTTATCTGTTGCAACCTATAACTAATCTATTGTAGAGGATAAGTAATCCGTTGGAAATAATAAAAATAAATCACATTTGTTGCACTAGGTAGGTTATCTGTTGCAACCTATAACCAACTTGTTACAGCGGATAAGTAATTCGTTGGAAACAATAAAAATAGATCACTCACCTGTTGAAACAAATTATTCATCTGTTGCCAAATGAGTTATCTATTGAATTACTATTGTTTAGATTTCTTCCAAACAAAAGAGTCATCTGTCAAAACAGATGAATGATCTATTAGATTGTTCATCTGTTGCATTAGATTTTCATCTATTACATTAGATTTGCATATGTTGCATCAGATTTGCATCTGTTGCATTAGATGTTTAATCTATTGCATCAGATATTTTGATCTTTTGTAATAGATGAACCATCTGTTGCATTAGATGTTTAATCTATTGCATCAGATGGTTCATCTATTACATTAGTGGTTCATCTATTTCAGAAAAAAATAGTACCAGGATTTTGTTTAATAGAACAACAGTGCTATCACCGTTTAATATCAGATACACTATTTTTAGCAAGAAAAATAACAAATCAACCTAGCAACACCAACATAACACACACACTAAGAACATCAACAGTGATCAAGAACTATAATAATAAAAAAAAAATTATATTTCACACCAGAAAGAGTAGAGAAGAAATGCCAGTCCACATTTCAAATTTAAGCAAGAAATATTGAAATTGTTAACCAATACTAGAAGAGAAGTTGGCTCAACTTTCTTTTTTTCTTCATAACTAAAAAGACATAATTTTTTACTTATGAAAGAAGAAATGGGACGACGAAGAACTCGAACATAATTTTTTACTTATGAAAGAAGAAATGGGACGGCGAAGAATTCGAAGTTGTTGTCGCCGAAGAACACTGCTGTCACGTCAATTGACGGTTGAAAGTCGAAAAGGAACTCGCCAAACTATTTTTTGCTGGAGGCCGAAGTTGCTAAGGATTGAAGGGAGAAATTTTGCAGAACTGTTAGGTGGGGGAGAGAGAGAGAGGAGAGAGATGGTTGATGATTTGGAGAGGAGAGAGGTGTGGGTTGATTTGTATTTTTGAAAGTGAGTTGATTTGTATTTTTAAAAAGATTAGAAAGTTTTGAAAATATTAATCAAGTCCACAATTAATTTAATTAAATTTCCTAATTACGTTTGACCCTTTAAGTTTATCAATGTCACCAATCCTTTATTCAAGACTTAAATGACACCTTTACTTTAATTTTCTCGACTTACTGAGATGCTCGTCCTCAATTTTCAATTTCTCTCCTCTATGTTCTCTTTTTTTTTTCTTCGGTAGTTCAGAGAATGAGTAACTATTCCCATTTTAAACCCTAGCTACATGGACTGTAACACTTAGTTTGGATGGTTATTGTCCATGGTATAGAATTGTATTGTTATTATCAATATTGTGTTTGTTTTAATTGTTACGTAAAATATATTGTATGGTATGGTTTGATTCCATAGTTAGATAACTGTGAAAATCCTCATTTATATAATCAAGTATCGCGTCGTTACCTTCATATCTTTTTTTTATCATTTTACCTTTAACTATTATTTAATAATTCTATTTTATCCTTTATCCTAGCTTTTTATAGTTTCTCTATCCCTCATCCTACCTTTTTATTAGGTTTATCTTCAAATTATTAATGTGTAAGATTGTATAACGACGAAAAACAATACAATCTATCAAACGGTGAATTCATTAACATAATATTGTACAATATAATACATTGTGAAACAATACATAACGACCATCCAAACAAAGTATAGGGGAGTAATGGGTATGATCCACTTCTAATTTTAACAAAATTATATTTTCATTAATAACAAACTAAACAAATTATTTAAAATTATAGGTCAATTAAATAACCAAAAAGAAATAGTTCAAATTTCCATTAAAATTTGACGAGAAGAACTTTTTAGGGAAAAGGAGTTCCACTGCTCACAACGACCAAATGGGTAATTACACAGGAATGGAGGACTTCAAGTAGCTTGTGTTGTAGAAAGAATCGACATGAGCTATACTTAATATTATTTTTAACAAGCTTATATATCCAAGCAAAGGTGCGAACCCTTTGTTTGTTCATTTTAATAATAAACTAGATTGGCTCTCGAATGGAAAACAGTAAGATATTCTAAAGAAGTTGGAAATAAACTATAATAATTCTATAGTATAAAGTATATTTCCTCGTCAGTGTACCGTCTTTGTATCGTAACGAGGTTGTTGAGTCCTATATCCGTGGGCATTAGGGTCCTTTGTATTTTTAAGTATATGATTTTATTGTATTCCATCCTATCTTATATTATCCATGCTCACGATGTCTAGTCTTGTACGTGATGCGACTTAATTGCATCCGCGCTAGGCAGATATATTGCTGGAAATTATGCCAATTGCCAGCTTATGATTCTAAACTAGCCAAAAACCAGCAGGGAAGATGCTTCTGTTAGCTGCACGTGCATAGTAAAAAAAGACAGCCCAATGCACTAAAGTTCCCGCTATACATGAGGTTCGAGGAAGGACCGAACCACAACGATTTATTTCACACACAGTGACTCTTGGAAATCCCCCAAGCGTGGACATTTTCAAGAAGCATCTGGGAGAAGGCCACATCACACCTCTTCAAAATGCAAAATACAAATTTCTCACTCTTATAATAATAATAATAATAATAATAATAATAATAATAATAGAGAGTTAATTGTGACTTAGTGGTTAGGGGGAACTTAAGAAAGGAAGACATGAGAAGCACGTCTATAGCCAAAATGAGAATAACTTCCACTTCATTTGGTGATGCCTGGCACGTACTTCCCGCGTTTATTCATTTTTTCAAATGGCATAATTTCTCTTGTGGTTGTATATATAAGAGCCAGATTTGTACTACTTCACAGACAAGCAATTAACAAAGCATCAAAAGTCATTCATCAAAGTGACAATTCTAAATTTGTGTTATATATTACCATGGCCACTCTTAATCCATGGGGAAAGCTGGACGAAGTACAGAACGAGAGGCTCAAGGCTCGTCGAAAGACGAGGAAGAGAATTGCAATTATTGCAATATCTTCCATTGTTCTTGTGTCCATCATTGTGGGCGCAGTGGTTGGTGGTGTTTCTCACAACAATAACAAATCTTCCCAACAAAATGATAACGTGTCGTCAATTGCGTCAACCATTAGAGCGGTATGCAATCTAACCCTGTATCCAGACTCCTGTATCTCCAGCCTTTCCCCGTATGCTGCAAAAGGTAATGCTCTAAAACCTCAAGACATCTACAAGATGTCCGTTCTAGTCGCCCTCAACGAGCTTTCTGGTGCCTCCGACAAGTTCTTCAAGAGTGAGACATTCAAGAACATTAATGATCCTGCAGCTACCAAAGCTCTCCAGAGTTGCCACGAGCTTTTATCCCTTGCCTTTGATCACCTGAATGACACATTGTCAGGTGCTGAAAGCTCGTTACTTGATGCCTTTGATGATTTAAAGACATGGTTGAGTTCTGCAGGGACTTATCAGCAGACCTGCATTGATAGTTTTGAAAATGTCAATTTAAGCAAAGCTGCCGGCCAGAATTTGAAGAACTCCACCCAGTACACCAGCAACAGCTTAGCACTTATAAGCTCGTTAGAAAGTTCCATTACCAGCTTAGGTGCTATCAGAAAGATGAGGCGTTTGATGGGAATTGGCGATGATGAGTACCCGAGCTGCTTGTCATCAAATGACAGGAAATTGCTGCAGAAATCAGCATCAAAGATAAAGGTGAATGCAGTGGTGGCTAAAGATGGTTCAGGAAAGTACAAAACCATTAAGGCTGCACTAAAAGCTGCACCAGAGAAGAGCAAGAAGAGATTTGTGATCTATGTGAAAAAGGGTGTTTACAGAGAGAATGTGAGAGTTGAGAAGACTAAATGGAACATTATGATTATTGGAGATGGAAAAGATGCTACCATCGTTTCTGGTAACCGTAACTTCATTGATGGAACCCCAACATTCCAATCTGCCACTTTCGGTAAGTTTCTTTTTTTGTTCAGTACTCTCTAAAAAGAATTAATGACACCTTCCTAATACCGCAACATAAAATGAACTAAGTGTGAAGTCTTGAATAAGGGATTGGTCTTAACTAAGCATTCTAATGGAGTATGTTTTTGCAGCCGTGTTTGGTAAGGGATTTGTGGCTCGCGATATTGGATTCCTAAACACAGCTGGTGCAGCGAAGCATCAGGCAGTTGCGCTGATGTCAACAGCAGATGAATCAGTGTTCTACCGCTGCAAAATGGATGCATTCCAAGACACACTTTACGCTCATTCCAATAGACAATTCTACAGGGAATGCGATATCTATGGGACAGTAGATTTCATCTTCGGAAACTCAGCCGTTGTCATCCAGAACTGTAACATTCTTCCAAGAAGGCCAATGACTGGCCAACAGAACACCATCACAGCTCAAGGCAAAGTTGATCCAAACCAAAATACTGGAATTTCTATCCAGAACTGTACCGTTATGCCGTGGGGAAACCTTTCCGGCATTAACACTTTCTTAGGAAGGCCATGGAAAAATTACTCAACAACTGTTTTCATGCAATCAAACTTGGGAAGCTTCATTCATCCAAATGGATGGATGCCATGGGTTGGAACCACAGCTCCAAGTACCATTTTTTATGGTGAGTATAACAACTTTGGACCGGGAGCTAAAACCAACAACAGAGTTAATTGGAAAGGCTTGAAATTGAAACTTACAAGCAAAATAGTAAGCAAGTTTACAGTTAAGCCTTTCACTCAGGGAGACAAATGGCTTCCGGCAACCGGGGTTCCATTTAAGGCTGGTCTTTGAGAGAGTGATTAAATTTGGTTATAGCGGGAGAGTAGTGCACCGAGCTGCCACTTCATTCTTTTGCTTTGTCTTTGTTTACGTTTTCATTCATTTTTATCTTTTGTTTTGAACCATATATCTTCTGTTGATTTGTTCTTTCACTGGGACTTTTGTTACACAAGAATTATTTTTCAAACTGATTCAATTGTAAATGAGATTAAGAATAATTCCAAATGGAATGATGAGGAGATGATAATATTAATTTTGTATTTAGATATAGTATTCATTAAAAATTAATAATTTGTTCAATTTTAAGAAAGATTTCAATAAACCTTGTATTTGTTTTGGTGTCATTTACTTATCAAGTAGATGATTTAATTTAGAGAACACATCACTTCACCTCCGAACTTGTCTACACAACTTACTTTATACCTTTAACTAGGGGTGTTCCTGGGTTTGGTTGAAAACCAAATCGAACCGTAAATCGAACCAAACCGATTAAAAAAATCGACGTTTGATTTGGTTTAGTTAGGTTTGGTTTTAAATTTTAAAAAACCGATGCTATTTGGTTTGGTTATGATTTTACTTAAAAAAATCATGAAAATAACCAAACCGAACCAATAAGTTATATATATATATATATTATAATTATTTATATATAATTTATAAATAAAATAAAAATATTTTATTAAATTTAATCTTAAACTAAATTTTAAAGGAAAAATTTCAAAAATAGCAACTATATAGCCTTGTAACTTTTCTAGCAACAGTTTTGAAATTACAAAATATAGGAATATGTATTTTGTATTTGAGTAAACTATTGCTAGTTAAATACATATACAACAGAATCTTATGTTCCTAATATAACGCAAATCAGTTTCAGTTTAAATTGGGAAAAAACGGTTCCCTACTTTATGGCACAATTAATTGATAGATTTTCTTACCTTTTAAAACTTTTTTTTACATCAACGTTAAATTACAGCAATTAATTCAAATTCAAAAAAAAATTTCCATAATCAGAAACTAAAATCAAATCCCAAAATATAGATTCAAACTCAAAAACATTTTCTTAAACGTTATTTTTTTCTGATCGACTAGCATTTTGAAGCACATTTAAAAATACATTTTTGCAATTACAGGTATTGATCAACAAACATTATACATTTTGTGGTTTCAGTATAAATATTGTAACCCCCTGATTCCCATGAACCGGAACGCCACACGGTGCTCGTGACCCCGAGGGACCACAAGCTAACCCTTCACTGATATCCGTATCTGTTCACTGCATAATATAATACGATAAATGCGGAAACTGGCTAAATCTGGCCATAAGGTTCAAACATCTAGAAATATACAATACCTTAAACCACACACTAATACATCTGTCTGAAAAGCCTCTACACTGTCTGAACTGTGGAGTTGAAGGGACAATTCCCCAACTAACTCCGTCTACTAAAATCATCAAAACACTGAAATAGAATATCCTCGGATGATGAGGACTCACCGCTGCACCCACTGCTATAAGATCTGACAGCTAAATATACTCTGAATCTCGCTCTTCTGAACCTATGGTGGGGAAAACACCATAGAATGCATCTGTACAAAGAATGTACCGAGTATGCAAGGATAGGGTAAGGTGAAATATAAGGTTTATCCATAAACATAACAATCTGAATAATATGTATTCGCTGGAATACCAATTTTGAAACATGTCTGATCAACAATACACACATGGATGCATAAAGAACAACTAAAATCATCATGACACCGAATGTTACATTTTGAACACTGACACCCGAAAATAATAGTACTGACAATAACATACTGAGTATCTGAAGCTACTAGAGCTGACATCTGTACTTATCCATATTGAGAAATCGGATAACTGATATTACTGATATTTGATATTCAAATTCACCAACTCTAGAACACTAAATAACTGAATCTGAGATCAACCCTCATCTAGCTAGAAGTCTCTATACTCAATGATAATGATAATGGGTAAATAAGTTCGAGAGCAACCCTCATCTCGCAGGAAGTCTCTCTACTCAATGATAATGATAGCAATACTGGGAGGCTTGTATCTGACAGCCTCAACTTCTGCACATTAACTGAGTTCTTTTCAGAGACTGTTACTGAAACTGTGGGTGTGATCATTTAACCGACATGCCCTACTTACCACAAGTGGGATCCAACCTGCACCCCAGCTGGAAGGGTGTTAATACCGCGCCACCAGTAAAGACAACTGCATAGGACCCTCTACTATCAGGACCTTAAACGAGAATGGTGGGACCCTCTACTCGCAGGACAACCACCTCATCTAACCCTCTACTCGCAGGATAGATGTCTCAACCTACGCTGGCGATGTAGTTCTGGAGCATAAGGATTGCTACCAGGAATCAAACCCTCTACTCGCAGAAATGTTCCCATCCTTAGCTCGCTCGGTGCTAAATCCTACTCCCAACTGAAAGACACTTAACCGATTCTTAACTGTACTCAACTGAACTGAATCTATTCTCACATTATGATACTTTATCAATATGACAGAGTTCGCTTGATTCCGTTCTCTGATGGAGTATTTCTAAATGCCACTTACTTTTAAGATAAGCTTACTATCTCACAAAATATACAGAGGTCTGTAACGGAGTGAATTGATATGTAAGATTTCAGAGCTTCATGGCCTGAGTATTCGATAAAGAATGATTTCCGAGATTACTAAGTTTTCCCCAAGTTTTGAAACTAACCGGGAGTTCATTGTTCATCGCTTGATGGAGATTAGCGTGAAACTGACTTGGCTCTAAACCAGCAGACTATTTAGGGCATAGGTACCCCCAGCACACAATAGCATAAAGTAACACAAGATAGATAACTCATACACAACATGCCCATAGGCTATCATACGCAACACATAATTAAGGACTTCACACTTAGCAAATCAAATGGCCTCATTTCTTCATATAAGCATCCAATCGAACACGTGGGGAGCATGCTTTGGGTCCACAGCATATACTACGCATAAACATCATAGTTACCTCAACAATTCATCATGGCATTCCATCATACACCCACAACGCACCACAAATTCAAGGAAATCAACTATCTATAGGAACAAAGCATGAATTTATCTTTTAAGACCTAATGAACCACAATGCATAATTTCCTATCCTCTTAAATATTTTGTCAAACATATAATAGACATAAGTTAAGCATATGGATATGGCATGAAATCATAATTTGGATAACATACATGTCAAATACTTAATTCTTCTTCACATAGGCATTTTAGCAATCACCTTACATGCACCATTTAGGGCATAGGTTTAATGCTCAATTTCATGCACCATAACACCATCATCCTTCAACTTCAACATCCACATTTCTCAATTCACAATCCAACTCATATTGACATATCAATCAATAGTAGGGATATACAATTCCCAATAACAATTATCAAGTCATAACAAGGAAATAATGGAATAATAGTATAAATCAAGGCTTAACAATTTAAATCATCATATATTCATAATCAATTAATTTTGGAGGTATTTTCACAAACACCTTACATGCACTTCTGAGGCATAGGTGGATTCAGCAAGGTTACAAGTATTCAATCACCCATTTCATATATTTATACATCACACACCACCATAGTTTCCACAAACATACAAAGATCCCTTCTTGGATTTCATCAACTTCAACAACATAATCACCAACCATCACACAAATACTACACACATATACTTCAACCAACACACATAATCATCCCACACATATATCTTAACCATCATGTGAATACTACACACATACACAATGAAAATTTAGAAAGTATAATCATATATATATATACACACATGTATCTTGAGCCTTTGAAAAAGGATTTATGGGCTCTATGGACGAAAGGAGCCCATAGAGAAACACTTGCATACCTTAGATTTCTTAGCCGAAGAGATTGACGGAAGCAATTCGCGAAGCGAAGCCTTGAATCGATTTTCCCCCAATTGGAACCCTAACCCTAACTCCTCTTCTTCTATATATATATATATATATATATATATATATATATATATATATATATATGCATATATTTTGAGGGAGAGATATAAGAGAAATGAATGATAATTCTCAGCTCAAAAGGGGGGTATATATAGAGGGTTACAATAATGGAAAATGACCAAAATACCTTTAAAAATTAGTTAATGTCAAATCTGCCCTTCAGTGATCTATCCGATAGGCTGAAGTAAATTGGCCATAACTTTTTACTCCGATGTCCAAATTGGATAAAACTAATTTCATTGAAAAGAAGACTCTCAGGGCTTTCCGTTGATATATAGCATCTCGCACAGTTCATTAGAACAAGGAGTTATTATCGTTTAAAGTTGGAGCAAAAATATGCCTGGCCTCAGTACTTTTTCCTGCATGTTTTACTGTTCACAGTTCGATCGAAATGGTCGTAGTTTGATCGGAATGGTCGTAACTCATCGCTCAAGTGTCCATTTTGGGTGATCCATATATCGTTGGAAAGCTTATTTAATGCCCTACGAAATGGTGGGTCGAAATCCAAGAAATGACACACAGAAAAATTATAAATCATTCTCGAAGATAGGATCTCGACACGTTTACGCACAAAATTTCAATGAAAAAAATTTTCGGGGTATTACAATTATATTACGAAATTTACTGAAGAACTTGCACCAAATATGTGTAATTTTTTCGGGATTCAAAAATTTGATATAGTACGTCAATATTATCAATTTCCTTAACAAATTGTTGAAGCATTTTTTTTTACAATATCAAATATGCAGTTGTTGTTCTAAAGTTTGAAAGTTGAGAAGCAATTTTAAAACGTTAATCTAAATTTTATTTTTGGATATGCACATTTCGATTAATTTTTTTTTGTTTGAATTCACTTTGGAGTTTTGTATTAGTGAATTTGTTGTTGTGTATACTACGTATTAGATATTTAAATTAATTTTTACTATTTTGTAGTTTTCTATAGATTGAAGATGGGAAGCATTGTTGTTCTTGTTAAACATTCAGGTAGATGGAATTATGAGCAACAATATGAAGAGTACATTAGTGATGCAATATTGTTGAGCATAAACGCTACGTTGGACCAACTGTACACGGTACTTGCTTCTCATATTGATGTTGATTTGACGTGCAAATGCATTGAAATCGAATATCACTTAACAGATAGTGCAGTGAAGAAACATATACGTAATGACATAGGTATGAAGGTCTATATTATACAGAAAAAAGATTTGAAGGATTTGAGTATTTTGCCTTTGTATGTAAGTATTTCTAACAGAAATAATTTCAGCACATTAGTAAGTTCATAATTGTGTAATTCAAAAAGTTTAAAGATGTCTGTTAGTGCGAGTAACGTGATACATACAAGTACTCACAGAGCATTAATAGTTACTCCTTCAGAAGAATGTTTGGATGTATTTGAAATGGATACAACTAGAGTTATTATCTCCGGCCCACATCACAAATATATTGAGGTTGAACAAGTTTATGTCTCAAAAAGTGTATTAAAATCGGTTATGAAGGACTATGCAATTCGGGAGAAGTTTTGAACACTATCTGTAAGATCGAGTAAAACTTGATAAGTGTATTATGTATTTAGTTATTTTTTTCAGATGATTAATTGTATTTGAGAATATGTATTTATTTTTGTTTACAGTTATATATTATTGTGCAGATCCAGTAATTGTGCTTTTTTATTTCGTGCATCTGGTATCGGTGAATCTGGAATATTTAGTGTCAAAGAATTTTTACCAGAACATACTTATCCGATCAAAGATAATATTTATCCTAAATTGCATGCTACTAGTAAGTTGAGTAGTGGTATAATCAAACAAAAGTTTAAATGCCACAAACGAAAATACAGTCCATCTGAAATCAGAAGTGATATGAAGGAAGACATGGGTATGAATTTAACATATATTATGTGTTGGCGAGCCAAGGAAAAAGTAATTAAACAGTTAAAAAGAAACCAGTAGCATCATACGGGAAACTACCTGCATACATGCATGTGTTAAATACTAGTTATCCCGATTCACATATAAGAATGAAAAAGAATGAAGATAATGAGTTTTTATATATATTTATAGCACTAGTTGCCTTCATTCAAGGGTTCAAGCATTGCAGACTTGTCATAGTTGTTGATGCAGGTTATCTAAGATGACTGTATACTGAAACTTTTGTAGCTGCATGTACCATGGATGGAGCTGGTAAGATATTTAATTAATAATGTATTTGACTTCAAATATGTTCCCAAATGTATGTATTTATAATATACATATATATAATGTTTATGTAATGAGATTCAGTTATTTGTGTTGCCAGCAAAATGTATTTAAAATGTACAAATGAATTAGTTTTAGTTGTCCTCTAGAAGTTTAATAGCTTTCCAGCTGTATGTAGTAATAATATAAATGTGCATTATTTGATGTGTAAGAAATCATGTATTCTTATATGTATTTTTTGAACATGCAGAACATATATTTCCTTTGGTCTATGATGTTCTTGATTTCGAAAATGATGCTTCTTGGACTTGATTCTTTGAAAATCTAAAAGAAGCATATGGTGAAAGAAGAAATATGTGTGTAGTTTCTGATCGTAATGCAAGCATCATAAAAGTTGTAAGTGAGGTGTATAATGATATACCACATTATGCATGTATGTGACATATATGGGAAAATGTGAAAAAAAAAATCACATGATGTATTATCGGATGTCTTCTATACAATGAAAAAATCATATTCAAAGATTGAATTCCACAATTTAATGGAGAAGGTGGAGACAGTTGATGTTAGATTAAAGAATTATTTAAAATTGGCGGACTACGATAAGTGGGCTAGGTCATGTGCATCAGTTCATAAAGGATAGATTTTGACATCAAACCTTGCCGAATCAATTAATGTTGCACTGGTATCGGTTAGAGAACTACCAATATATGATTTTCTAGAGGAAGTTAGATTGATGTTTGGTATATAGAATTGTGAAAACAGACAGCAGACATTGTATACTTTTACAGATCTTATTGATAAATTTCAAGAAATTTTACAATAGAATGAAGCGGAGTGTACACGTATAAAGGTATGATGAAATTTATGTATTTATGCTAAACATAAATATATATATATATATATATATATATATATATATATGTATGTATATATATGTATATATATACATATATATGTATATACATTTATATATATTTATATTTAGCATAAATACATAAATTTCATCATATATATATGTATGTATGTATATATTAGTTTTTTAATTTGTTTTTTGGATTATATGTTCATATACACATAAGAAATTAAAGAAATTATATTCTATAATAAGAATACATATGCATGGCAAAAAAATACATATGCTCAGATGGTAAAATACATTTGCAAAATTATTTCTGATATAACTTTGCAAATGATTTTTATTTTACTAATTAATTTTGTTTAATAATTCCAGGTTATACCTGCATCAGAGTATATCTATACAGTTCATGACAAGAAGAAATATTTTATTGTTTGTCTTAAGAAAAAAATGTTCTTCTTGATAGCAAGAAATTTAAGAAGGGACCATATTACTCTGATCTATACAAGCCAAAAATAGTCTTGAGAACATATGATCTTCCAGTTTATCCTCTACCACATAAAAAGGACTGGATAATTTCAAAGAAAATTTTGGATGAGGTAGTTCTGCCCCCAAAATACAAGCAACCCCCTGAAAGGACCTCTAAAGAAGGATCGTGAAACATCCGAACGAGATATGTTTGGAAAGAAAAATAAAAATTATTGTAGTTCATGCGGATGTAAAGGACACAATAGGCGTTCATGTAGAAAATACAACAAATGATAAGTTGGTTGATGTATTTATTTAATAAACAATTGCAGATTTTTTTTCTTGAGGAAAATATATATGATTTTTAATTTGAAAAAAATGTTTGATGTTATTGAAGTTGTTATTCTTAATATGTTGGAAACTTTTTGTTTTTTAAACTGAATTCAATAAGAATATATTATAAAATTATTACATATAACATCATTGATTTATACATTTTTATAGCTACACATACTAAAATGTTAATCTAAAAATGAAACAAGAAGAGAATATATAGAAGGATAAATACATATGAATTAGTAATATATATAAAATATTATGCATAAATATATATATACATTTCCTTATGCAAAAATACATTTGCGTTTTTATGTATATACATACATACATATACATACATACATATATATATATATATATTCATAAATACATAAAGTATTTTATATTATGAAAATACATGAAATATATTATGCATAAATACATATATACAAATGCATATATGTTGACATGAATACAAAATATATGTATTTGTATTTTCAATTTTGTACATATGTATTGTGATAAATACAAAGTATTTTTGAGTATTTTATGTTCTTTTTTTTAAGATCAGCATATAAATATATATATGCATAATGCATATATATAAATGTAATGTATGTATTTATATTATATTTTTTATACATATATAAATATATATAGATATATAATAAAGAATATCTATAAACGTATCTATACAAATATACTATGCATATATATATATATATATATATATATATATATATATATATATAAATACACACACACACATATTTCCACTAAGCATAAAAATACAGATGCATTTTTATGTATATACAAATATATATATATTAATAAAATACATAAAGTATTTTATATTATGCAGAAATACATATATACAAATGGATATCGGTGTAAATACATATATACATATGTGTGAAGCATAAATACATAAATAAATATGTGTTAAATACATATATATATTTTCATTAAGCTTAAAATACATATGCTTTATTATATATGTATAAATATGTACATATGCATAAAAGTAACCTAAACTAAATATTGTAATATAAACATCACAAAAACTAAATATCACATTAATTAAACATAAGAAAATATTGTCATTGATCATTGAAGCAACATATGAAACCTAAAATATAGTCAACAAAAAGATCGTCCACAAAATCTTAATTGTTGTCCAAAACATTCATGTCAAAATAAAAGTCAAATATCATCTACTTCGCTAACTTCTGTTATCTGAATTTTCCAATGAGGCCTACTTGGTGCTTCATCATCACTTTGTGCCTTCTCTTCTTGTTTCTTTTTACCATAATGTATATATATATATAAAACAAGTAATATGTATATTCAAAACTTACAAGCTGCCACTTGGTTATTGAGGCAAATATTTCATAATGTAAACATCAAAAAAATTATTTTTATCATTTAATTTGGAATTTGGATGATTGTCTGTATCAATACCCTTCTTCATATAGAATTTGCATGCCAAAAAGAATAAAGGTATAACCTCAGCTAACTTCTCAACTTTAGCAAGCATAGCAGCATCATGACCAGCAAATGACATTGAATCATATACATATATGCATCTATTGTTGAAAGAAAGTACAGTCAGAATCCAATGATGTTTGGACTTTATGTTGATAGGAATGAATATATGATCAACTGTATTCCATGGCACAGCAGCATGCATGTGAAATTCACATATGTACTCATTCAAATTGTATCCTTTCCACAAGCATTAGATCATCAATTGAACACACAGCTAACACAGTCCTTACAAGGTTCATGAAATTACAGTCAACTGTGCTATACTTATGTTACGCCCCGAAACCAGGTCCCGAGGTGTCACACGGTGCTTATGGCTATGAGTAGCCCTAAGCTAACCCTTTGATCCTGTTACTTCATAACTTCATTTACTTGGAGATAGAATGCATGAATTCTAACACTATTGCATTAAACAATAAGCAATATGAATAAAATACTTTGTCCAAACTTCGAAAATACTGAAAGAAATCTCAAATACTGACAATTCTAGCGACTAGTCTGAAAAACCTCTACTACTTCAAACTAGAGAGGCATTGGGACAGGACCCCCAACTGACTCATAATCAACTGATAAGAAATAAACAACTACTAAATAAACTGAATGTCTGAGAACAAACAGTCCCCGAAACATGAGAACTCACCACTGCTGATATGTAAATAAGAGTGCTTGAAAAAAATCACTGATGAGTCTGAGACTGAGCACCTGAACCTACATTACGAGAAGGTATAGCACACGGACAAATATATGGGTATGTACTGAGCATATGGGGGGCATGTGCAGTTAAAATAATCAATATTATAAGCTTTTATCCAAAAACCTGTATACTGTAATACATAACTCACATAGCTTGAATAAAATTCTAGTATGTAAAAGAGAATTAGAAATGTGACATAAACTCGTGAGTCATCATGCTTTCAAAAGAAAAAAACTTATACTTCTCAAAATTCAAACCTTTGATCTTAGAGAGAATAGAACAATTAGGGACTTCAAAACTATACAACTTTAAAACTTGGAATTCTTTCAAAACATGGGAGACTTTGAGACTTAGGGAACTTGGGAGTTTCTTCTAACCGACATAAACCAAGTGAGCTACATGGAATCCAATGTCTTACCCACGTTGGGGAGAGCTGTCCTATCCTTGCCATCGGATAGAACCTTAACTTTTAGTGATCACTATCTTAACCCACTTGGGGTATATCAAGAACCTACGGGGGCACGTAGTTCTGGGGCATGAGACCTCAGAATCAAGCCCAAATTGGTGCTAAATACTACTCCCTTACTTAGCTCAGAACTTAAGAAAATCCACCTTAAAATCATTAGACAATATGAAGTGGGAGCCAAAATACATCCTCTTTTCTTTAAACTCAAGAATGTGGATTTCTTTCTTAACTAGGATAAAATTCACTTTCTTTTCCTTGAAATCTTGATAGGTTTAACATGAATAATATTTTAAACCCAATATCATGGAAATTCAAGTACACTTCTTGAAATACTAAAAAGAGCATAACTAGTTCATCTTCAAAGGGTTATCATTTCACAACACAATGCACTTCTTGACAATAATCTTGGGAATTCTTGAAAACATGCTACCATTAGGGAAATATGAAATTTATAACATGAATCCGAAACTTGAACCATAATTACACAAGACATTCATGAAATCAAAATCTTATATAAAATCATAATTCCATAACTTGAGGTATAACAATTCGAGTATAATTCAAATCTTTAAAATACAGAATCATTAAGAAAATTTAAAACTTTTGGGCACAAGAACGAAAGGGTGTTCTTGTTCATAACCACATAACTTAAACTTGGAGCTTTTGGATGACTTCTAGAATTTTGGAATGATATCTACGAATTATTGGGTGCCTCTTATAGCCCTCTTAACGGGGTATTCAAATATGGAAGAATTATCGAATTCTCACCATTGAATCTTTGGGTATTTTGTTTTTTAGATTGAAACCCTAATTAGAGTTCTTGAGAGAAGTTGATGAAAATACCAATAAAGTGGTATTTAGGGCTCTTGATTTCGTGTTTATGTGGTAAAGCGGTTGGAAAATACCATTTCTACCCTTAATGAGACGGACTGAATTTGCTGAAATTCCCAGGTACACGCAGCAGAGCATGTGTCGTATGCTCTATCGCATGGTCCAAGGATGCGATGCACCATGCGACGTACGTGAATCGCATGGTGCTACTGTTTAGAAAACCAAACATGCCCTAAACGATGTCCAAAAATTCCTAAACTCAGCCGAGATGTCCTATAGACATGCCCTATCATAACGCAACAAAAATTTTAAGAAACAGAGGTCGATAAGGTAGCGAAATGAATCAACGAAGATAAAGGGGTCGAAATAAACTAAGTGTTGAAACACTTAGTAAAATTTCTAAGTGTTAAGCTTTTCTTAACTTGCTTCGAGGCTCTAACGATAACAAAGTTTTACGGGGCCTTACATTATCTCCCCCTTGGGAACATTCGTCCTCGAATGTCGCTAAATGAATCAAAAATCATGGAGAAAGGGATGGATAAACATCTGAAACATTTGGATAAATTGGGTTTACTTTATGCTCAGCTTTTGGATGCTTCAAAGAATGCTTAAACTCATAAAAGGACTAGCTATAAAGCTGCAACTTGATAAAAAGGGAACTAAATTCAGAGAGAAAGATACCTTCGGCTTGATCAGGACTTGTGGAAAAGAGGTGCGAGTACTCGGTTCGCATATCATCCTCGGCTTCCCAAGTAGCTCCTTCTACAGACTGGTTCCGCCACAACACTTTGACCAAGGGAACTTTTTGTTCCTTAGTCTCCGGACTTGATGATCTAGAACCTCAATAGGAACCTCATCAGACGAAAGGCTGTCTCGAATATCAGGGCTTTCCGAAGGATTTATGACGACTGAATCACCAATGTGTTTCCTAAGCATGGACATATAAAAAACAGGATGAACAGCTAACAACTCTGCAGGAAACTCAACTTCGTAAGCTACTCTCCTAACATAATTTAGGATTCTATAAGGACCAACATAACAGGGACTAAGCTTTCCTTTTTTTTCCCAAACCTCTTTACCCCTTTCATGGGTGAAATTTTCAGGTACACCAAATCATCTACTTCGAACTCCAAGTCTCTACGCCTCATATCAATATATGATTTTTGGTGACTCTGAGTTGTCTTCAACCTTTCTCTAATCAATCTCACTTTCTCCATTGCCTCAAACATTGTGTCAGAACCAGCTAGGGTAGCTTCACCCACCCCAAACTAACCTATGGGTGATCTACACCTTTTACCATATAAGGCCTCAAATGGTGCCATCTAAATGCTAGCATGATAACTATTGTTATACACAAACTCAATCAGTGGTAAGTTCTCATCCCAACTACCTTTGAAATCAAAAGTACACACTCTCAACATATCCTCCAATGTCTGGATAGTCCTCTCAGCTTGACCACTAGTCTGCGGATGAAATGTGGAACTAAAAAAAACTTAGGTGCAAGACCCTGCTGAAATGCCTTCAAAAAATGAGAAGTGAACTGAGTACCCCTATCCGAAATGATAGACAAGAAAACTCCATACATCCTGACTAACTCCCGAATATATAATCTAGCATAGTCCTCAGCTGAATAGGATGTATGCATAGGTAAAAAATGTGCTGACTTAGTCAACCTATCAACAACCACCCATATGGAATCATGATGGTGCCGAGAAAAAGGTAAACCAGTCACAAAATCCATATTCACCTCTTCCCACTTCCAAGTTGGGATACTAAACTCTTGCATCATACCACCAGGTCTTTGGTTCTTGACCTTAACCTATTGACAGGTTACATACTTTGCCACAAAATTAGCTATATCCTTCTTCATACCACTCCACCAATAGATTTCTCGTAAGTCATGGTACATCTTGGTAGTGCCGGGATGAATAGAATACCGTGCACCATGCGCTTCATCCATGATTCTTTGCCTCAGATTATCAACATCAGGAACACATAATCTTCCCTGCAATCTCAACACACCATCTCCCCCTTAGGAGATAACCTCTACCTTCTGGTCCTTGATTAACTCTTTCAGTCTGATCAAATTAGCATCTAAGTCTTGCTTCTTCTTTACTTCTAATACTAAAGAAGATTCGGAGTTAATTTGCACTAACATACTCCCTTCAGTGGAGTCAAGCAGCCTAACACCTAATGCACATCATGAGCCAACTCTTTCTTACCTTCTTCCACATGCGAAATGCTACCCATGGACACCCTGCTAAGGGTATCTACCACTACATTGGCCTTGCACGAATGATACAACACACTCATATCATAGTCTTTTAACAACTCTAACCACCTCTGCTGCCTAAGACTCAACTCCTTCTAGGTCAACACGTACTGTAGGCTTTTATGATCAGTGAAAACATCGGCATGCACATCAAATAGTGTCTCCATATTTTTAAAGCAAACACTATAGCGGCCAACTCTAAGTCATAGGTTGGGTAATTCTTCTCATGAGGTTTCAACTACCTTGAAGCATAGGCTATAACTTTACCCCTTTGCATCAACACACAACCCAAATCAACTCTCGAAGCATCGTAGTATACTACAAAACCATCTATACCATCAGGCAAAGTCAACACCGGGGCTAAAGTGAGTCGAGTCTTTAACTCCTAAAAACTCTTCTCATAGGAATCTTACCAGAGAAACTTAACTTTCTTTTGGGTCAACCGGGTCATAGAAGACGCAATAGAAGAGAACCCTTTAACAAAATGACGGTAATAGCCAGCTAGACCCAAGAAACTCCTAATATAAGACGGAGAGATAGGCCTAGGCAAATTTCTTACAACTTTTGTCTTTTGGGGATCCACTCTAATACCTTCAGCTGAAATAATATGACCCAGAAATACTACAGACCTTAGCCAAAACTCACACTTACTAAATTTGGCGAACAACTTATGATCTCTAAGAGTTTGCAAGATGATTCTAAGATGGTCTACGTGATCATCCTCACTTCGGGAATACACAAGGATGTCGTTGATAAACACAATGATGAACATATTAAAATATGGCTTGAACACTCGATTCATGAGGTTCATGAAAGCTTCTGGGCATTAGTTAGGCCCGAAGACATGACAAGAAACTCAAAATGACCATAGCAGGTTTGGAATGCTGTTTTCAGAATATCACACTCCCTTACTTTGAGTTGGTGATATCCAAACCTAAGGTCTATCTTGGAAAAATAACTTGCACCTTACAACTGATCAAACAAATCATCTATTCTCGGAAGGGGATACTTGTTTTTGACAGTGACTTTATTAAGTTGATGATAGTCAATGCACATATGCAAAGAACCATCTTTCTTTCATACAAACAAGACAGGTGCTCCCTAAGGAGATACACTGGGCCGTATGAAACCTTTATCTAAGAGATCTTTGAGCTATTTTTTCAAATCCTTAAGCTCTGCGGGTGCCATACAGTAGGGAGGAATGGAAATAGGCTGAGTGTCGGGAAGAAGATCGATCCTGAATTCTATCTTTCTATCGGGAGGTACCCCTGGGAAATCTTCCGAAAAGACATCAAGAAACTCATTAACAATCTTGACTAAATGGATACTTGGGGTTTCAGACTTAGTTTCCTTAACTCTAACCAAGTGATAAAAACAACTCTTAGATATAAGATTCCTGGCTTTGAGATAAGAAATAAAATGACTCTTGGGAGGTACTGAACTCCTGAACACTTGAAAACTGGTTCATCAGGAAACTAAAATTTGACTACACGAGTACGACAATCTATAGATGCATAGCAGGAGTGAATCCAGTCCATACCCAGGATAACATCAAAATCAACCATCTCTAACTATATCAAATCAGTAAGTATGACTCTATGAAGGACTGTAACAAGACAATTCTTATACACTTGCTTAGCAATAACAGACTCCCCTACTGGAGTAGAAACTAGAATAGGCTCAAAACTACTTTCGGGACTCTTCTCAAACTTCACAGCAATAAGTGGGGCCATATAGAAAAAAATTGATCTGAGGTCCAATAACACATATACATTAAAATGAAATACACGGAGTATACCAGTAACAACATTGGGAGAGTCCTCCTGCTCATAACAGGAAGGTAGGGCATAGAACCTATTTTGGCATTGACCGCCAGCAGTACTAGAAGAAGCGCCCTGAGAAGGAACTGGACGGGCTGCGAAAGCTGGTGCACTAGTGGCCTGAGTCTAGGGTCGGGTATCTCTGCTTCCCTGCCTGGCATGTGGGCACTCTCTAAGCCTGTGGCCTATCTTTTCATACCCGAAACAACCACATTATTCATCCAAACACTCACCCAGATGGGTCCTACCACACTTTGTACAAGGAGGGAAGTTGGGCTTACTGCTCACACTCTACTGAGGCCTGGGAATAGAAGACCTGTTTCCCTGCTCTAGCCTACCTCTAGATGCTGGGGCACTAGCAGATGAGGGTATTGGCTTGGAAGAACGACTCTGGAACTAAGGGTTGTACCCTTCCTAGGATCTAGCCTGTCCGTACTCGTGCTGTTCAGACTTGGCTCTCTTGTTACCTCTCGCTCTATATCTTTCCCTTATCTTATCCTTCTCTATTTATTGTGAATAGATCATCATCCTAGACAAATCCATCTTCTTGTTTAACATAGCAATGCGATATTCTTTCAGTAATAAGCCCGACACACCTGTCATAAACTTTCTCATACCAGTTAGGGCATCGGAGATCAAGTCAGGCGCACATTTTGCTAGCTGATTGAACTTTAAGTAGTACTCCTTAACAGTCATAGAGCCCTACCTGAAGTTCATAAACTCTTCAATCTTCGCCTCCCTTAACTCCAAAGAAAAAAACCTATCCAAGAATACATCTTGGAATATCTGTCAGGTAATGGGAGCGTCATCCTCTTCTCTACTCTTCCTCGAAGAAACCACCCAGTCATACGCAATGTCCTTCAACCTATAAGATGCTAACTACATACTCTTTTCTTTAGACACATGTATTACCTATGTGATCTCCCTTATCTCCTCAAGATATAACTGCGGGTCTTCTCCTGCCTTTGACCCATAAAACTTTGGCAGACTCATCCGTATAAAGTCATGAATTTTGGTAGCAGCTAAGTCAACTCTCTACTACTGAGAAGCTATGGCCTGATTGGCCTAGACAGTGACAACTTGGGCCAGCGCCTAGAAAACTGCCCTGAATTTGGCATAGGACACGTTTACATTCAGAAGATCAGCGGCTTGAGGTTGCTGATCATTGTTATTTCTTTGAGCCCGGCGAGGAGGCATATTATGAAATAAGAGAGCACGAATTAATAGTTGAGAGAGACAACTTTAAGTACGATGGACTTAAGAGGAAGAAATGACTTTTTTATAAAATATTCATAGCCTCTTACTCATAGATGTGGCACACTACACACCGATGATCAAGACTCTACTTAACGTGGCTTTTCAGACTCCCTAGGACTCCTTAAACCTTAGGCTCTGAGACTAAGTTTGTAACGCCTCGAAACTGGGTTCCGAGATGTCACACGGTGCTTAAGGCTACGAGTAGCCCCAAGCTAACCCTTTGAGCCTATTACTTCATAACTTTATTTACTTGGAGATAGAAAGTATGAATTCTAACACTATTGCATCAAACAATAAGAAATATGAATGAAATACTTTGTCCGAACGCCAGAAATACTAAAAGAAATCTCAAATACTGACAATTCTACCGACTAGTCTGACAAACCTCTACTACTTCAAACTAGAGAGCCATTGGGACAGGACCCCCAACTGACTCATAATCAACTGATAAGAAATAAACGACTACTAAATAAACTGAGTGTCTAAGAACAAACAGTCCCCAAAACATAGGAACTCACCACTGGTGATATGTAGATAAGAGTGCTCAAAAAATATCACTGATGAGGCTGAGACTGAGCACCTGAACCTACATTACGAGAAGGTATAGCACACAGACAAATATATGGGTCAGTACTTTGGGGATATACTGAGCATATGGGAGGGCATGTGCAGTTAAAATAATCAATATCATAAGCTTTTATCCAAAAACCTACATACTGTAATACATAACTCACATAGCTTGAATAAAATCCTAGTATGTAAAAGAGAAATAGAAATATGACATAAACTCGTGAGTCATCATGCTTTTAAAAGAAAAACACTTATACTTCTCAAAATTCAAACCTTTGATCTTAGAGAGAATAGAACAATTAGGGACTTCAAAACTTTACAACTTTAAAACTTGGAATTCTTTCAAAACTTGGGAGATTTTGAGACTTAGGGAACTTGGGAGTTTTTTTTTACCGACATAAACCATGTGAGATACATGGAGTCCAACGTCTTAACCACGTTGGGGAGAGCTGTCCTATCCTTGACATCGGATAGAACCTTAACTTTTAGTGATCACTTTCTTAACCCACTTAGGGTATATAAAGAACCTACGGGGGCATGAGACCTCGGAATTAAGCCCAACTCGGTGCTAAATACTACTCCTTACTTAGCTCAGAACTTAAGAAAATCCACCTTAAAATCATTAGACAATATGAAGTGGGAGCCAAAATGCATCCTCTTTTCTTTAAACTCAAGAATGTGGATTTCTTTCTTAACTTAGGATAAAATTCACTTTCTTTTCCTTGAAATCTTGATAGGTTTAACATGAATAATATTTTAAACCCAATATCATGGAAATTCAAGTACACTTCTTGAAATACTAAAAAGCATAACTAGTTCATCTTCAAAGGGTTATCATTTCACAACACAATGCACTTCTTACCAATAATCTTGGGAATTCTTGAAAACATGCTACCATTAGGGAAATATGCAATTTATAACATGAATCCGAAGCTTGAACCATAATTACACAAGACATTCATGAAATTCAAAACTTAAACAAAATCATAATTCCATAAACTTGAGGTATAGCAATTCGAGTATAATTCAAATCTTGAAAATATGGAATCTTTAAGAAAATTTAAAAATTTTGGGCAGAAGAATGAAAGGGTATTCTTGTTCATAACCACATACCTTAAACTTGGAGCTTTTGGATGACTTCTAGAATTTTGAAATGATATCCACGAATTATCGGGTGCCTCTTGTAGCCCTCTTAACGGGGGATTCAAATATGGAAGAATTATCGAATTCTCCTAGTTGAATCTTTGGGTATTTTGGTTTTTAGATTGAAACCCTAATAAGAGTTCTTGAGAGTAGTTGATAAAAATACCAATAAAGTGATATTTAGGGTTCTTGATTTCGTGTTTATGAGGTATAGGGGTTGGAAAATACCATTTCTACCCTTAATGAGACAGACTGAATTTACTGAAATTTTCAGGTATGTGCAACAGAGCATGCGTCGTATGCTCTATCCCACCAGACTGGAGCATGCATCGCATGCTCCATCGCATGATCCAAGAATGTGATGCACCATTCGATGCACGCAAATCGCATGGTGCTACTGTTTTTAAAATCAAACGTGCCCTAAACGATGTCTAAAAATTTTGAAACTCACCTGAGATGTCCTATAGACATGTCCCATCGCAACGCAATAAAAAATTTAAGAAACGGAGATCGATAAGGTCGCGAAATAAATCAACTAAGATAGAGGGCTCAAAATAAACTAAGTGTTGAAACACTTAGTAAAATTTCTAAGTGTTAAGATTTTCTTGACTTGCTTCGAGGCTCTAACGATAACAAAGCTTTATGGGGCCTTACAACTTATATGAGCTATTGGGTTTATACTTGAATTTCTTTCGCAAATAGTAAAGGCAAACATCAATTTGCTGCATAAAAAAATACAAGATTTGTAAAAGCAACTAACCAAAATTAAACTTTGAATCTGTAAGACTATATATGTATTTACTCATATACATATGTATCTGAACATATGATATATTGCATATATATATAAGAAAATACATATTGTAGATAAATCACTATAAGTAATTATAATATAAATATGTAACTCACCTCATCTAACCATGACTATCCAGGAGTACCCATAACGTAGAATCAATTCTTGTCTTCAACTGATAGAATACCAAAATTCATAACTGATATCCTGGATTTATTTTTCAGATAGTGTTCCTCTTTGTTGCTTCTATTAATTGATTAAATATAATACTTAATAATAAACATAATATGTAAATGAATAATATAATTAAGTTGTAAAGTAAATACTTCTTCGGATGATATTTGAGAAGGTCCACTAAAATCTACGTCAAGAACTTATTAGTGACCTTAGTGTCTTCAATATCATAAATTGGATGAGATACAAATGGATGCTTCAGGTTGAATTTTTTTCTGCACTTCTGTGCTCCCTTTTATAATTACAATAAAATGAAAAAAAATATAAAATAAAGAAATTTGGTAAATACAACAAAAAAAAAAGTAAAAGCACAAACCTTTTGCTGAACCAAATTTCATAGTAAATGGTGACTCCTTGAATTCAAATGGTATCTTAATTCTTGAAACATTCACAGGAGTTTGTTCTTCATTTACAGATGGATGTACAATTATGCTTCTTTCCAGATTCACATATTAGTTAAGGCTGGGTAGCAACTCATCAGGAATTGTTACTTGGAAATAACATAAATCTGGTTGAGCCTTCCCTTCTTTAGATACTGCTTCATGAGTATGCACTCCTGAATTAATTTATTAATCTAATTTTAATTTCTCACAATCAGTCATTGATGTATTTTCAACTATTTCTGCAGTAGCTTCTGTGTTCTATTTAAAATATACAAAAATCTTGTAAAGTTGATACAATAACAAAGAAAGTAAACACAAATTATGCACGAATAAAGCATACCTTTGGGTCATCTTGAACTCGCAAATTTTGTTGTATGAAATCGAGATTGATATTTCTAAGCACCTCATCTGAAAATGTGAATTGTGAATCTGATAATTGTGATTCACCAACACTTTCATCAACAAATTTTTTATTTTGTTCAACATGTTGAAACATATTAGATAACATCAATATTTGTGAGGAATTAAAATACAATATAAATTTATTCATCATACCAGTGAATCACAGACATCCCTTACTTCATCCACACAGGTATCAATTTTTTCCTTTAATAAAAGAAACAATAAAACATTAAGAAAATTAATATTCAGCTATATTAATATACATCAGAAAAATAAAATTCAACAAATTACCAAAACAACATCATTATCCGTATTATACAACTCCGTGAAACTGGTGCTTTGTTTTTCTGTAATGTCTTTAGTAACATGTTCCTATACATAAACAATGATCACATGTATAATTCATATATGTAAATATAAATTTCAATATTATTAAAAGATAATATGCATATAAATGAAAATAATGTACTTGTCAATGTGGCTTCAGGAGATCAAAATGATGATGTAAAATTGGGGTGGCTTCATGGGGTGAAGTATCCTTATCATCTTCGTTCAATTGTGGCTTGACAAATTCATTATCATTATCCTGTTTATTTGCGTTAAAAATATTAAATACATATAAAAATTAAAATTAAAATAACATTTGATTAGGTTGATACTACATATGTATATGTGAGTGCATATTAAAACAGTAAATATGTTTGGTATTGTATATGTATTTGTTCAACTACATAATAAATATGTTTTAATTTTATTTAACAGATCTAATATATTTAACACATCAAATGAACACAAGTTTACTTACCAATATGCCTTCAGGATTCTTATAAAAGCCATCCACAATTGTTGGAGTTGATTGATGTGGTGATGTATTTTTATCTCCTTCCTCCATTTGAGCCTTGTCACAATTTTTGTCTTTTTCTTATTTCTTCGCGTTGAAAAAATATAAATACATAACATTAAAAAAAATCCAACCAACAAGTAGGAAAGACTCTGCATATGTATGTGTGATTATATAGATATACATCTGATAAATATATAAATACATATATATTTATTCAAACATAAATACATACTAAATATGTATTTATACAAACATAAATACATATGTTGTATATGTATATAACATATCAAATATATCTAAATATTATTCTTTATAAAACTAGAAATTTTGTACCTTAATCTCATTTATTGCATTCATTATCTGATCACACCTTGTTGATACTAAATTTTGAATGTCATTAAGCTCTTGATGAACCTGATTTCAAAGAATTATAATCAGATATGAAAGAAATAAATATACCAAAGTCATAAGCAGAAATTACCTTATCACGAAACTTTTCAAACACTTTCTTATAAATAAAAGTATCTTCATCTTCGCGATCGAAAAAAAAAACATATTAGGCGACTGAATCAGAATGTCTTTCAGTTTGAAGGTATTGTTTCTTTTGCTTGAATCGCCTTGAAAATTGATGTCTTCACAGAAGATATCTTCACAGCATGACTTGGAGGAGTCCTTTTTGGTGTATGCTGATCTATAACTTTTGGTTGTTTCTTCAACTTTTTCTTGATATGTGAATTTGAAGAATCACCTTGATATTTATTTTTGCTGATTGAAAGCTTGTCTTGACGTGGAGGATCCTGAAAATCATCATCAGAATCACCATAATCTTGTTTATGACGTCCACCTCTAGATACAACCTTCTTAGGTATCTGAAAGGTTGAAATCTCCTTTCGTGTTGGCTCAATATTCTTAAAAACAACCTACAACAGACATTATAGCCAATTAACCTCAACAATAATGCAAATCAGTGACCAATTATACTTTGTAAATTAACATATATGAAAATAGTAAATGTATTTACAATATAATCAAACATCACAGAAAATAGAAGATTTCAGAAAACTGACCTTGTCATTTGCATCATTAAGCAAACTTTTCGTAAGTGATTCACATCGTGGGCTAATAGCATTTGTCTTCCAATTTAAAAGACGTGGAATTTGAGAGTCCACCTTGAAAGAAACAGTACAAGGGACCTCAGAACAACACTCATACAACCAAATCTGAATGGCAAGTGGCATTCCATGGAGCATATAAAACTTTCCTATGGGTTTCAACTTTTTATTCAAGCTTTTAGCTAATTCTTCATATGCAACCGATCCCCAAGGATAGTCCCTGTAATGACCATTCTCCACCAAATCAAAATAGAGGTGTGGAATAATGACAGTATTAACAGACGACAGCAAAAATGCATGAATAAAATACAAATTAGCAAACTTCAACGCATCTTCGTCATTCTCATTCCCTCATATTTTACGAGTAACAGGCAAATAATTTCCTTTTCTGAATATATCTGGCACCATCAAAATAATGATCAATAATTTTATTTGGAAAGTCTTCATCAAACACAAAATCATGGATATTTGAAAGACAATTCAAACCAGTAACGACAACAAATTTTGTAAGACTAAAATGAAGAGTTGTGCCCTTTTGCACGAATGACTATGTCACTTGTTGAACTTTCCTTAGTCTCAAGTGACATAATGCATCTCCCTAATTGCGCTTTCACCACACAATTCTTTTTCTTCATGAAAACATCAAAAATACTATCATTACAAAACATCTTGTATTGATTCTTCGTTAACATTGACTTAATATAATCTTCAATGTCGTTGACCATATGACAACTAATATGTGGTACAAATTTGGGCAATACTCTTGCCATGTATATTTTATTGTGCAACACCTATAAAACACAAAAATACAATTATATGTCTAAAAAGGCCACATATGTATTTACAGAAATACATCTTCAAAGTTGGATTACAACATTAAAACAAAAAAGTAGCATATGTATTATATGAATATATCACTAGAACAAATTTAAGATAACTAACATCAAAATACATACATTGTGATCATATCAAAAAAATAAAAAATTAGTGATCATAAAATACAAATTTTACCAATAAGAAAATACAAAATACATATCTACCCAGTAGTAAATACATTTGATGTGATCCCTAAAATATAAAATACATATATATTCTATATATACATATATGGTCGAAAATACAAATTAACAACAAATGAAAAATAAATATACAAATACAAATTATCTTATGAATACATATAAAAATACAAAACTTATCATTATCAAATACAATATGTTACACAATTCTTAAATACAAAAATACATATCTTAAATATCTTATACATAATAAATACAAATCTAAAATTTATAAGTAATAAATTCCTTGAATTTTTTCAATTACATATCTGTAATATAACTTATATATATCTTCACATTATAAAGTACAAATTTCATATCTTGACAGAAAGTCAAAATAAGTACATAACTTATCAAGTGTATATAAAAAAATACATATATTAACATATTGTCCATATACTACAAAATTTTACAAATGTAACAATACCTCCTCAACTTCTCTTCTTCAGATGAAGATTCATAATCAGAAGAAACTGGACTTGCATTTTTTTTCAATTGAGATTTTTCATCTGGCTTCCTCTTTTTCATTGATTTTTGATTTTTTGTTGATTTGGGGGATAAAAATTCCCTCACTGGTTTTTGTTTCATTATTTTAACAGACTTTGTGGATCGTTTCGCTGTTTCGATCTTTACTCTTGTAAGATAACACCCCCCCCCCCCCCCCCGACTAAATATTAGAAGAAACCAAGTTAATATTTTTATCTTGGGTTAAACCAAGGCTAAAATATGATATTTCATCAAAATTCATAGATCGTATATCTCTAACTGAACCAGAATAATTTGCATGTTTTGCCATTATAGCGAAAAACAAAAAAAATTCAACACACAAAAATTAAACCCAAAAATAAAATCCCCAAATTTAAAACACAGAATTATATGAAAAATATAAAATGAATTAACTATAAAATCAACTTACCTTAATAGGTGGAAAGAAGGTTTATCAAGATTTAATGAGAGAAAATCGCGAATTTTGAAAAAAAAAATAGCCGAAGAGTGATATTGGAGGGAGTTGAAATTATTTTGAGTGGCGTGAAAGTAGGTTTATCAGAAGTTAAAGTGGCGTGAAAATAGTAAAGTGAAAATATATGGGTGGAAGACACGCGCCAGTTAATAAAAAAGGTAAAATATTGCTACTTTTGCTAGTAGTTGTAATTTTGAGAAACTATTGCTATTACTTGTAATTAATGTCTTAAGATTGCTAGTTAATGTAATTTTTCTTTAAAAAATAATTAAAATAAAATATTAAATATATATTTCCGATTACTATAGCCGGAAATACTAATAACTAAATAAATATATGACTTAATATATAATTATATTCTTATACAAAAAATTAATAATTAATTAAATATATTATTAATTAGATTTCTGACTACTTTAGTTGAAATATTTAATAATAAAATAAATATATTAATAAATACATTACAAAAGAGCTTCTCTATAAATATATTAAATATATCTGACTACTATAATCGGACATATTGAATAATTAAATATATTCAACTTTTACCCAACTGTAGTGGTCGAAAAATTATATTTAATTATTAAATAAATAACTATTATATAAAATATATACATTAAACTGTAGTGGTCCTCCGCTCTTTCACTTCACTGTCTCTCGTTTCCCCTCTAAACTAAATTACGGCTTACTCCATTGAAGCAACAGTGGTTGCCTTCCTTCATCGAAACACCGATGCCGGACACACACAGAAAAAAACAAAACAGCAGCGTTATGGTCTCTCTCCCTCTTTCTCTCCCCCTCTCTCTCTCACGCACACACACATCATATTTCTATATTACTTGAAATGTGGATATCAATAGGATTTTTTACAATCTTCGTAGTTATGTTAGGGATTTTTTTAATCATATGTTTAACCTATGGTATAACACATTTAGGAACCATCGAGTATATGATTGGTTTGGAGGTGAGTTTGTTTTGGGTTATGACAGTCTCAAGGAATTTTTTCTCCAATGGACTGAGATTTGTGATAAATTTTGTGAGAGAATGCTTATTTGCCAGTTAGATCAATTTGGGAAATCAGAGTCGAGTGGTTCATCTCAGGTTTAAGACTTTAGCTAGTCTCTATTTTGAGGCTTTATTTCCGCGAAAATATTATCGATAAGATTATTAGGCCAACACACTGTCTATTGGTTCAGTTTTTCTTTAGGTTAGAGAGACTAACTTTGATGAATCTTCGATGGATGGTCTGTATTAGTTCCTAATACTTCTAATCTTTATTTTAAGTTTTCATTGGACTTTCAAGGTCTACTCAGCAATAGAAGTGTATCTGGTTGTCTTAGCATGGTTCGATCTCTATAGTCGGTGGAAGAATTCTAGAGTAAATCTTCCATATTTTAGAGGATGTGCCTTGGACTCATGAATTTTGGTTTGCTTGGGTAGAGATTACAGATGTTAGTCACCGCCCTTTCTATATTCAAGTACAAATTATGAAGCATAATTCATATGCTAGTTTATGAAGACTTCTCGGTGGGTCGACTTTATTCTTTTCATGTTAGTCGTGATGTTATTATAATTATAGGTGAGTGAGAATATTATATATATATATATATATATATATCGGTGGGGTGGATTAAAGAAAAAATGACAAGTTTCGCCCTTTTGTTCGTCGTCTCCTTGAATTCAAATTCTGGTGTGCTTTCTGTTAATTCCTATTGCTTTGTATCTTTTGCAGTTGTGGTTATATTAATATCCAAGTTCTACATTGTTAATCAGATATTAACACTTGAATTGTGTCTTTGTATTGCAAATATATACCGTTAATTAAGATTTAGAATCCTGCTTAAGTAGATTATACTGAAATTAGCTGTTAATCTATCTAGCAATTAATATTCACACAGATCTTAACACCCAACTTAAGAATCCACTTAAACTATTGTACAATACTTGATCACAGTGCGAGGAAAGAACAGGGAATGCAATTTGTATCTTGTTAGACATTTAATCACACTAATATCTTGAAAATATGGTACTATAAGTTGGTAAGACCGTGATATCAAAAGAATGTTCTCTATTCGGCAAGGGAAATAACATTTCAGATGAGTGTACCTCATCTTTGGGAAAAGTGCCAGAACCAGTTATAGTGATTTCCTGCTTCTTTCCTGTATCTTTATTAGTAGCCGTGACAGAAAGAATACCATCGACATCAATATCGAGCTGACTATATGACTCATTTGCTTGTGTTTCCTTCAGGTCCAGGATTTACATTCCATTACTCCTTACTGCTTCTTGGAAGTCAGTGGTGCAGCCATTCTTCCCATTTCTTATCAACAGGTTTGTGAGATTCTACTGCTAGTTATCTATTTCGTGACTTGCTCCCTGTTTAGGTTTGCATTCCATTACTCCCTTTCTTATCAACAGGTCCAGAAATATAAAACTCGAAAGTTTATCTGTTTCATCCATGCCTTTCTGGTTGTCTTTAGTTTTACTACTTATATAATGCCTAACAATAAAAGGGTTTGAATATAAGCAGAACAAAAGCAAATAAAGTTTCTCGGTATGTTTCCAGGAATGAGCATATTACTTCAGATATCACATCTAAGTTCTGTGCATATGCTTATCAATTCTTGTGACTTGATTATTTTTTTTCTTTCTGTTGAATAAATAGGTTGATTTCAAGAAAGTGGTGTTAAAAGTTATTTTGACCTTTAGACAATATTAGGCATATACATTAGGAAGAGACTAGATGAGTGTTTTTCTTTTGTTTGGGCATATTTTGAGATATTAATAAATTTTGGACATAGGTGTATTCGTAGGTTGCTTTCATTTTGTTACATCCAATAATTCCTCATCCATCGCATGATGGTAATAGTCATCCTTAGCAGCTTATGAATAACAAGTAGGCACCTCACTAGAATGTGCAATATTAGATAAGAAAACGGGTAGCTTGGGCTTTAGCAAAACTGTTTAAGAATGAGTGACCATGCGTTGATCAACTTACATGTGAATTATAGGTATGTGGTTGTTGTTGTTGTAACTAGTCTAGGTGTGATGATACAACTGATATGTGTCTGAAAGTTGTGTATTAGTACCAAGTTTTTATTTGAAATAACCTTTGAAACATAATCCAGTGAATACAGTGCTAGTTTTCTATGATACTCATGTATTATATTTCAGTTATGTTGAATTGAGTGTTATTATGAGAATGGACTAGTTGTCATCATATTATGCTAAGCTAGATTGTTGAACCAGCTATAACAATATTATTGTAGAGACAGAAACAAAAGGTTCGTTGTTGGCTGCTTTACTATGTTGTATTCTCTTAGTTTTCTTCTTGTGTCCACTGTGTAGTAGCATCTCTAAACAAACCTATTATTGTTTTATGTCCACTACATAGTAGCATCTCTAAACAAACCTGTTATTATTTTGTTTCTCTTGTTTTTGTTTCTCTTCTCTATTATTATTGTTGTCGTTCTTGTATAGATGGAAAATAAAGATTATACATGGATGTATAATAGACTTTATCCTAACTGTGCGGGGTTGAAGGGGGAATATAAAGATGGGGTAGCTGGATTTATTGCTAAAGCAATGACACTTAATGATTTTCTTACTGAAGGGACAATTAGGTATCCTTATTGGAATTGCAAGTGTTGCAAGTTATTGAGTCCAGATGCTGTTACATTACATCTTTATAAGAAAGGTTTTATGTTGAATTATACTATGTAGACAGCTCATGGAGAGAGTAGTGTTGCTAATAATTATTCTTTTTAGAATTATGTTGAAAGTCCAATAAGAGAGAATAATGCTAAAAGTTCACGATATAGTGAGATGGTCAGGGATGCTTTTGGGACACACTCAGGGGCTTAAAATGAACCAAATGATGAGGCTAAGCACTTTTATAAATAGTTAATGGAAGCTAGTCATCCATTATATAAAGGATCATTGCATTCTAAGCTATCTGTTGTCATTCGGTTACTGAGTATTAAGTTAGATTATTCTATTTCTCAAGAGGGCATGAATTCTATCATTGTACTTATGAATGAACTTAGCCCAAATAAACTTGACTTACCCCAAGATTTCTACACAACAAAGAAGTTGGCTTCTAAGTTAGGACTTTCATCAGAGAGGATTCACTGTTGCGAGAAAGATTGCATGTTATTCTATAAGGAAGATGCAAATTTAGAACATTGCAAATTTTGTAATCAACCTTGTTATAAGGAAGTCACACATGCCAAAAGGAAGAAGGTTCCTGTGAATTTGATTCATTACTTACCCCTTATACCACAGTTAAAGAGGTTGTATGCATCAATGAGCTCTTTCCCTCATATGAGATAGCACTATGAACATAAAATACCACCTGGTATTTTATGTCATCCGTCAGATGGAGAAGCATGGAAGCATTTTGATAGTGTGTATTCGGATTTTGCTAGTGAACTAAGAAACATTAGGTTAGGATTATCTACTGATGGATTCACTCCATTTTCTGTCTCAACTATACCATAGTTATGTTGGCCAGTATTTGTGACTCCTTATAATCACCCACCTGAATTGTGTATGATGAGTCAGTATATATTTCTAACTTGCATTATTCCAGGTCCTCGTAATCCAAAAGTTTTGATTGATGTATATCTGCAGCTATTGATTGATGAGTTGAACTTATTGTGGCATGCAGGTGTGGAAGCATATAATGTATCAATGAAACAAAACTTTACATTGTGTGCTAGTTTTATGTGGACTATAAATGACTTTCCTGCTTATGGAATAATGTCTGGGTGGTCAACTGCGGGCAAGTTAGCTTGCCCTTGTTGTATGGATACACAATAACATTCACTTTGAAACATAAGGGTAAAAACTCATGGTTTGACTGCCACCATCGATTCTTGCCAATTCAATATGAGTTTAGGAGAAGTGCTAGTGATTTTATGAAGAATAAGACTGATTTTGAGGAGCCACCACCAATTTTATCACGAGAAGAAATTTGGTATAGAGTGAGGAATCTGCCTAAGATAATAGAGTCTCCACGATCTAAGATACCTGGTTATGGTATTACATATAACTGGACTAAATAAAGTATATTTTGGGAGTTAGATTACTAGAAGGATAATCTTTTTCCTCATAATCTGGATCTCATACATATCGAGAAAAACTTCTTTGACAACTTATTTAATACTGTGATAGATGTAAGTAACAAAACAAAGTATAACTTGAAGTCCAGGATGAACTTAAAGTAGTATTATCGGCAGTGAGTTGTACCTAACATACTTAAACAATAAGATTCAGAAGCCCAAGGCCAGTTACACATTCACTTTGGAGGATAAAAGAGTGATTTATGATTGGGTTAACAATTTGAGAATGCCAGATGGATATGCGCCAAATTTGTCCAGGTGTGTTGACATGAAGGAAGGAAATTTGAACTCTATGAAGAGTCATTACTGTCATATTTTCATGGAGTCATTGATGCCTATTGCATTTTGTGCATTGCTCGATAGAATTTGGAAGCCCATAATAGAGATAAGCTTAATTTTCAAAGATTTATGTTCTAACACATTAAGGGAGGAGAACCTATCTTTGATGGATATCAACATTCTCTTAACCTTAAGCAAATTGGCAAAAAATTCCTCCTATTTTTTTTTATGTTATGGAGCATCTTCCAATTCACCTTATGCGAGAGACACGACTTGGAGGGCCTGTTCAGTGTAGATGGATGTATCTCTTTGAAAAGTATTGACTTTTAACATTTACCTTCATGTTTTTTAATTGAACATTATTTCATCTAAAAGATCATACTATGCAGGACTATTGGCAAATATAAGCGGACCATAAACAACAGATCCCGAATCAAGGGATCAATATATAAGGCTTATTTGGCTAAAGAGACCTCTTATTTTTGTTCATATTATTTTGAACATGATGTACCATGTCAGAGAAACTGACCTAATAGGCATGATGATGGAGACAATACAGATTCTTCAGCACCACTATTTTCAATATTCAATCAACTAGGTAAAGGAAGTCTGAAAGGTGGTCCACTTTGATATTTGAATGAGGTGGAGCTTAAGTCAGCTACAACGCTTGTATTATTAAATTTTCCTGAGGTTCTACCTTTTTATAAGTGAGTATATTTATATTAAGGATAATTATTCAAGGTCTATCTAAGCTTTAACTAATGAAAGTCATAACTTTGTCGGACAGCTACTTCGTGGCTTTACACGAGGATGGTGTTATTTATCCTATGTTTTCAGTGTGGCTTAGAGAATATGTAAGTGTAACTTAAATATTTAACACGATTTACACTTTTGTTCAATCTTATGAATATTTAAATTCTAACTTTTTTTGAACTTTTTATAGGTTCATAATCCACTTAATTGTGACCCTAGTAGCCAATTTTTACGTGATATAGCTTGGGGACCTGATCCTAAAGTCAGAAATTTTTCTAAGTACTCTGTCAATGGGTACAGATTTCCTATAGAAGAGTTCTCGAAAGGCAAAAAAACCAATAATAGTGGGGTTTAGGTAAAAGGTGATGGCGGTATTGATTATTATGGTGTGCTTCATGAGATTTTAGAACTCGATTATCATGTTGGTTGGCCAAAGAAAAAATTAGTTCTCTTTCGGTGTAAGTGGTATGATCCTACGCCTAGGTTAGGTACAAAGGTGCACCCTTAGTACAAAATAGTTGAAATTAAGCGTACAAGAGAGTATGGACTCTATGATCCATTTGTCATTGCACAAAATGTGAAAAAAGTATATTAAGCTCCTTATCCTTTGTGTAAGAATAAATCTGCATGGCGGGTAGTTATAAAAACAAAGCCCGTGGGTAGAGTTGAAGTAGAGGATGCATTGAATGTAGCATATCAAAATGATATTTCAAGAGTTGAAGAAGGGATGGATGATGAATTAGCAGGTGAGTTGCAACATAATAAAGGCCTATATGAAGAATTTGATCCTTCTGAACTTAGATTGGATGTTCATGATTATGGAGAAGGAACATCCGGGACAAATGATGAGGAAGATCTAACTGATGAAAATGAAATAAGCGAGGAAGAGTTACTTGATGAAAATGAAACATGTAATAAGGAAGAATCGATGAATGAATATGAAATAAGTAATGAGAAAGAATTGATGAATGACTATGAAACAAGCGACGAGGATTGAGTTGTTATTAATAGTAGTAATGTGTAGTAACAAGGTCTTGAATTGTATTTTAGCTGCTGCTTTTTGCTATTTTTCTTGACAATATAGTGTCTTTTCTTAGTTAACATTTGTAGTGCTAATAAGAACATTTCTGGTTGTTTGACTAAATAGCAATGGTAAAACTATTGGTACTATGCATGATTTGCTTGTCTTGTTGTATTTTCTTAAATCCTACTTCTTTAGTTCCTCTAGTTCCTTTGTATAAAGCAAGTTGTTTATTTGTGAAGTCTTTGGTGTAGTCTGAAATTTATCCGGTGGCTAAGTCTTTACTATTTATGATTTCTTAAGTGTTATCTTTCGTTTCATTCAATCTTAGTTTGTTATGTGGTTTCTGCAATGGTAGTTTCTCAGTTAAACCAGGATAATTTGAATGGTAATAACCTCAGATTCAAATATCGAATACTAAAATTATAAGAGCTGATTTAGTCTTACTGTTTGAGTAAGGTTACATTAGTAGATATGATCATCTGTCGTATGCAAGCAGTATACGAAAAAGAAGTAAATCTACTTAAAATGTATGGTCTTCTATATAAGCTAATCATGTTTACTTGTAGGTGTAGAATATATAAGAGTCCGAGCAGAACAAATGGAGGTTGAAACTGTATAGGTGATACGAACTACAAGATTTGTGCTTACAAGAGGACTCTTAGCATATTAGAGATATAAAACACTATATACTAGACAACCCCTAGCGTTAGATAATCCTTTAGTAAGGAGTATTGAAGCATTATGGTGCAAAGAGCATTCGTGATAATGTAGATTTATATGGTCCAACCCAAATAGTTTTGGATTTTCGGTGTCATTATGTGAGCTATAGTTGGTTAGGATGAACTGTTGGTAGATATAGCAAGTGTCCAAAGGATGGGGCTCGGGTATAGTAGGTTTTTACACCTATTATGAAATAGCCTACTATGGCAGCAGCATTGTACCTTAGTATCTCTCTATCTTTTCTACACCTATTCCTTCTAGTTAAGTTTGTTACATATCGCGTTTTATTGAACGTGAACTAGCAGAACTCTTACTGGTGCCTTTCTACCTTCCATAGAACTCTTACTGGTGCCTTTCTACCTTCCATACTTTGATCATCTTGTATTAATTTATTCAATCATGTACCTCTTTGTATAGTAAAGACTCAGTTCTCTATACTATTGTAATCATGATAAGCACAATCTTGATGTGTGTATGTTATTAATGGGAGCTAAGATTTGTATATAGATTATTGTGGTGGAAGGCCTTGAAAACTTTGGATACTTCTGTCCAAATTTATTTTACTAGTTGTCTGGGTGGCTGGAATTGCTTTAACCAACTTATCTGTTTATTTGAACAAATTTCCTACATAAAATGTTTGAAAATATTGGGACTTTCTTGTATCTAGCAGTTTATACATAATTTCGAACTTCAAACTCTTGATCTCAACACATTTTTGTATGAGCACAATTTGAAATTTTTTTGAATATCAACTTTCAATCTCTTAAAAGTATATGGCAATTACTATTTACTAGTAATAGTTATTTACTTATTATAATCTTGGATTTGGCTGACATAGCAATTGAAAGTATCCACTTTCTGGCCTACATAATCTTCAAATAACTGGAACTTTAGTCAATTGAAAGATGTGATCTTTGAATTTAATTATAAAATAGGCATGAAGATCTGATCTTTTTTTATTCTATCCGTTTAAAACCCCGCGCAAACTTAGCAGTGAAGGTGGAGGATATATACTATCTTAGCAACCCCTTTTGTCGTAAAGATCTGATTACTTCTATGTTAGGTGTCATTCTCAAGGAGGTAAGTTTGAGCTAGAGAAACAGATTACATTAGAAGTTCCCTCGTCTTTGTTGTTTACACATTTGCATATGCACAAACTTTGGCCCTAAACTCGATTAAAGAAGAAAGGTTGTGTAGGTTGAATGTGTCAAGTATTTTACTATTCCTCTTAGAACATAGGCTGTCAGATTCTGCAATATCGTGCCATTGGAAGTTCAGTTAAGTAAATGTTTTTGATATGTGCTGATGTGATCTAAATTCTCAATGCCCTTTGATCACGAAATTATATCTTTCCAATCTTTTCTAGTTGTGAACATTGGAAGAAGTAAAATAAGTTAGAAATTTAGATGATGTTTATCAAAGATGTTTGTGCTGAGAAGGTTATAATTGCCAGTAGCTGGAAATCCATTTGTAAAAAAAACAAAGTTCTCTACATTTTTCTAGTTTCTTCTTCTGTTGGGGGTAAAGATGAAGAAGAGGTTGCTTAATGTTGAATTGCCTTTTAGTATCACTATTTGCTTATAGGAACAACTCTTATGTCCTAAATTGAGAATGAAACCTCTATATCTAAATGACCTTTCAATAGGAAAGTAAATGGTATAATAACACAATTAGGCAACATTTATAGTCTAGACCAAGAGGGCGAATACTCGTTAATTTGTTCATACATTTATATTATGTATAGACTTATATAATTGTTCCTAGGGATTCACTGTCTTAGATCCAGTTCAGAGCAGAAGTTGCAACTATTTAATCTGTGTGTTGTCTGTTTTGTTTAATTTGGTGGTTCTTTTTTAATCCAGGTGGTTAATAAAGAAAGAAAATCAATGGCATCAAAAGGTCATGGTAATGGACGGCGTAAGAAAGGTAAGAAAGGACATGATAATCTTCCCGCAAGTCAATATACAACACCACCACTACCACAACTCTTCAACCAGCTACTACAAATACTCTTCCTCCTCCAAGGGCAACTATTTAACTACCCAATGCATTTTTCATGGCCCCACTTCCCCACCAGTTCCAGCCCTCTTCTCTCCATAATAGTCTACATGGTAGCTCTTCATATATACCTTCAACATCATCCACACCTAGCCTTTATGGATTGAAAATTGGAGGTCCTAGCACATCAACATCACTATCCATTGATAGTGCTACAATGTCTAATGCTATAGCAGTTGCTTCCCATATTCTAAAATTTAAAGAGGTAGTAGAATATGACGGCAATGGGAGGATAATTATCGTCCCTAATGGTAATGGATAAGTAAACCTTATGTTTTTCTGTAATTTTTAAAATTTTCAAAAGCTAAGATAATTTAATATAATTTTATTGCAGGTTCATTCCCGCATATAGCGCCGTACATATGGTTATAGAAGCAATTAAACTATTTTACACGGAGTCGTGGGGTAGTTGGAATGAGATTCGACTCGACATCAAAAGTCATATGTGAAAACAGTTTATGGTATCATTAAAATCAAAGAATTTACCATTTTAGTATGTTATCAATGATGAATTTACCTTTATATCCGTCAACTTATTTCATGACTTTATATTAAACTATTTTAAAGGCAAAGTGTGCATGTAATTCTTGCCATGAAAATGAAATACAATGCATTTTCAAGTTGAAAGAAGCTCTACGGATCAAAGAACACTTGTATGAGGCCCAGAGGAACTTGGAAAAACCTGGTTGGCTGAATGCTAATATGTGGGTCCAGTTCTTAGAAAAATGGGATACTCTTGAATATAGGATGAGGAGGGAACGGGCAAAGGCAAATAGAGCATCTCAAATGGGTGGCTCATTGCACACTGAAGGTGCAATGAGTTTTACTACCCACCGACGAAGACTGATAATATTAGTTTAAATTTTAGATTTGTTCAGTTTAGTTCAATGTTCCAATCAGTACTAATCTTTTACCAAATATATATGCTTTTGTTGCACTGTATATGTTTGATTGGTGTCTAGATTGATCTTTCCAAATATATGTCCGTGGGTACCTAGTTTAGAATCTTTCTCTGTAGAGTTCAACTTAATCTTCTAAAATAGAAGATCGCATAAGAGTCCATAAAGGGCCTGATAAAGGTGAGATCCCAAAAAGATGTTGCAATTTTTCTAGCTGATATCGGGAGATTGAGGTGATGAATTTGCTTATTGTTGTGATGAATTTAGAGATCAGTGTGGTTGGTTTCTTCTTGAAGAGTGGGGTTCTATTGTTGATTTTGTGAATTGTAGAAGGGGTTCTCATAGAGTTTCCAGGTTGGACATATAGAAGTAGGGATAATGTGATCATCTGGATGCCAATAGACTTATTGTTGGTATTTCCTTGGCTTCTGGTCATCATCATCAACCTCTTGTTCCAATTGGGAATGTTTTTTAATCCCTTTAGAAGGAGGTCCCAAGAGGTTTTTGCTTTTCTAATAACACCTTTGCTGTTGTGCATAGCTTGCTTTTCTAATAGTTTGGGCTAACTTTCTTGATTTTGCTTTATTACTAGTACTAGCTTTTAAGAAAGAAAAGAAATAGCAGTAGGGCCATGCTGAAAGTGCAAAAAGAGGAAAAAGATGTTCAACCTCATATGTACCTCTACTATTTAATAGACTAGTCATACTCTATTTGATTTTAGACAAACTTTAAAAGGCATAAGTATTACCTATTACAAAATATAATAAATACACAGATAATTAGCTTCTATTATTCAACCTACCAAGCCTGAAAATTGACTATTGAAAACTTTTCATGTTAATCCATATAGCGTAGTTCCTGGCGTGTAAGGTATTTTTCATGTTACTTAACTAGTTGAAAGGCATCAGTAACGGTGGTAGGGGTTTCAATACCCATGATAGACTTAATATCCTTCTTCAATCCCTAATAAAGATGGTCACATAGAACGTCTTCTATAAATTTGGATAGGCAGAAACCACAGTAGACAAGGCATTCTTAAACTTTTCTAGGTATTCATGAACACTCATATCCTCCTTGTTATGAAACATAGCAGTCGTACTAGTACTCAGCTTTACCTTTAATGTTGAGTGAAACATACTCCATTTAAGATATTTTGGGATGTTAGATGTGTTTACATCAATGTTAAATGAGATTGTGTGAGATATATACTTCAATTGTTTATTGTGAAAGGAAAGACTTGATTTTGGTTTACTTACTATTGACACTGCTTGATGGTTTTCGAAATGAAAACTCAGTGTACATGTCCATGAAAGACCTGTCAACTATGTTAACATAAACTGGGCTGTTTAGCAAAGAGTAGCATTGGAGCACTTCTTCTATATCTACCCCTGTATAGAAAATTTTCAAGTAGGGAAGGTATAAAGAGGAGAAAAGTAAAAAGCTAACTGTTGTTTGATTGAGGGAATTGATGGTTTTGTCCCTTAATTAAGGGTCAGCAGAAACAATATTAGCAACAGCCAAAATGGCTGCCATGCCACTAAGATATGTGGCAAATGATGACCCCGGCCAGGGCCGCCATCAAGAAGCCTCATTGTTAGCAAGAAAATTGCACCTCCAGCTCCTCAAAGGTGGCTATAGATCACTCTTTGGAAGAGTAGTTAGTCAGAAAGTAAGAAGAAGAGAATTAGTGGTTTAGTTAGAGAGGTGATGACTTAATTGGAAGCGATGAGCAAAGTATTTATAGTAACACTCTTAGTATAAGGCAGTCGTTGGTGTGAAGCTGTCAATTGCCACCAATTCAATTTGTCTGATTATGAATAAAGACTTTTCAAACAATGAACTCTATACAGCTGGACTTACTTAAAAATATTTTTAAAAAAACATTTCCATTACTTAATCATTCTGCATTTTCCATTGTCTTACAAGTGGTTACCTGCTACATTTACTATTAGATTTACAAAAAGAACATAACAATATGTACAGAGATGCATACTATAATTGTGTCAGTTTCTACCACTTTTGAATTTGGATTTCAATTCACATCTGGTTGTTTGAGAAATCAATTAGTTCATACTTGCATTATCTTTTTTTCTAAAATTTTGCAGGAATATGAAAATAGGGGAAAAGAGTCCACTTTTCTTGAGGTCTACGAAGAGATACATAGAAAGAAAAAGAAGAACGGTACAAGGGAAGATTGGATCGAAATGCGTGCTAAGAATGCATATGTAAGATAATAACTTTTACATACATTGTTTTATTATTACCCAACTTTGCTTGTTTAGATATTGACAAATAATTTTTCTTTCAGGAAGAATTTCAAAAAAGCATAGAAGATTGGCGTCAAACCCAACCAACTTCAGAGGATGGTACCATGGTCCAACCATCACCTGCAGATATGACTCATATATGGATAGTTGTGGTAAGTGGTCCAAAGAAAGGTAGAACCTACGGGGCAGGGGTTCTCCAATCCTCAAGTAATCCTTCGTTATTTCCCAGTTCCTCTTCTACTTTACAAACTATGGAAGAAATGAAAGCGATGAAAAAATAAATTGTGGAATTGATGCAGCAATGTGCAGCTAACGATGTCAGGTTTGCTAAATTTTAGGAGTTGGTTAAGAAGCACATGCCTCAAGTATTTCATGATGAGGAAGATAGTGAATCTGATGATAATTAGATTGTAGTTATTGTTCTTATTTTTGGTTGTGAGATTCAGATGTTTAAACTATTTGATTTGATGTTTGTTTTGGATGTTTTAAAGTGGTTGTATTTATAAATTTTTATCGTGTTTGATCCTATTGTAAAAAATACATTAGTTATATTGTTTATAATCTGAGAGCAGTGTAAGCTAATGCAAGATTTAATTATATAATTATTGGGTGAATATTTTTATTAAAATTTTGACTAAAGTAGTCGGAATAATAATTATTAAATAATGTATATTAATGTTCAGACTACAGTAGTTGGAATGATTATAATTATTAAATAATTATTTATTAATTTTCTATTAAAGTAGTCGGAATAATTATAATTACTAAAAAATTATTTATTAAATTTTCGACTACAGTAATTGGAATGGTTATAGTTATTAAATATTGTTTATTAAATTTGCGACTACAGTAGTCGGAATAATTATAATTATTAAATAATTATTTATTAAATTTCCGATTATCGCAGTCGAACGATTTATAATTATTTATTAAATTTTCAACTAGAGTAGTCAGAATATTTATAATTATTAAATAAATATTTATTAAATTACCGACTACGTTTTCGACTATAGTAGTCAGAAATTTCTGACTAAAGTATTCAAAAATATTTTTCCGACAAGCTATATTTTGACTACCGTAAAACAGTCAGAACTACCTTATTTTCCGACCACGTCCGACTACATTAGCCGTCGGAAAAATGATATTTTTTAGTAATGGCTTATTTCGGGCTTATACTCAAACGTGTCCTTAATTCTCTATATGGTGTAGAATTAATTCTCTTTCTTTGCAAAATTAGAAAAAAAACTACATTGTATAAGCATTGGGACAAAATTATGCATCTACTCGAATAATTACACAAGGTAGCAAACTTTCTCGATCAAGTCTGCCTTCAAATCAAAGAGATGCAACATGAAAAGGAGAAAATATGTAGTAAATTTCATTCGTGGTCACTTAGCTTTGTGTTCATTATATAAAAGTTATTTTTTTTTCTTTCATTGCACAAAGTCATTTTACTTTGCTTTGATCATCACAAATATTACTTTGATCTGATTTTGTATTACTCTCAGCTGAAAAATGATGTGACAACCTTAATTTATGCATTTACTTAATTAATAAAATTCATATATTAAAATTATATTATATACATCCAGTCCATATAAAATCCGACCCAATATTATATCTAATAAGAGGGAACGGGGTGGGAGAAGCAGGCACCTCTCCGTTAACATGCCTGTTTCTCCTGCCTCTTCATCAGCTGCTTTCTCCATAATTTTATTATATTATCTCTAATTAATTATTAAATAATTATTATAAAGTCATCTAAGTATATTAAAAAATTAATAATATTTAATGTTAAATTTACTTAATATTTTATATGAGCCTATTTAATTTTTTTCTCGCAAATATTTTTGTATAGTAATTTTTTTTATATCACTTCTAATTAGACGTGTCTGCTTCACTGTTTCAATCGTAATTATTTATATATCTGATAAGAGGGAATGGGGTGGGAGAAGCAGGCACCTCTCCGTCAACATGTCTGCTTCTCCTGCCTCTACATCAGCTGCTTCCTCCGTAATTTTATTATATCATCTCTAATTAATTATTAAATAATTATTATAAAGATATTTAAGTATATTAAAAAATTAATAATATTTAATGTTAAATTTACTTAACGATTTATATGAGCCCATTTAATTTTTTTCTCACAAATATTTTTGTATAGTAATTTTGTTATATCACTTCTAATTAGACGTGTCTGCTTCACTGTTTCAATCGTAATTTTACTATGTCATTTCTAATTAATTATTATGACCATTTAAGCATTGTATCAATTAATAATATTTGATAAAAAAGGTAAAATAGAAATAAAATGATAAGTTAATCAAAAAAAAATTCGTAGGTATTGTTTATAGTAATTTTTCTATATCACTTCTAATTAGTTGTTGTGAGTCATTAAGACACGTAACTTTACTATATCACTCATAATTAATTATAATATTCATCTAAGTATCATGATACTTAAATTGGAATAGAAGAAAAAGTATTATACATTACCATAATGTGAAATTTAAATTATTTCAAAAATATAATTGACTATCAATGCACAAAGGTTTAAACAACGAGAGCGATATATATTATTAAAAAATTACATAAAAAATATTATAAATTATAATAGTTAACAAATTAAAATATCTATTAAAAGACTTTTATACATTTTTAAAATATATTATAAATCTCAATAATTAAAATAAATTTTTTTTAAAATATTCGTTGGGCCGTGACTTGCACAGGGTATTGGTGACTAGTATATTGAATAAAAGAAGAACCTGACGCACTTTTCATTTCTCACATTCTCTCCCTTCGTTACTTATTTTACTTTCTCAATTTGGGCACAAATATGCTGAAGGTAAGTATATTCCTTGATTTATTCCTCTCATAAATAATTTAAATAGATATTCGAGCTATACGTCCTCACCGGTGTCGTTTGTTGCTTCTAGGGACCACCACGAAGCAGAAACAACAAAAACAATAACATGCGGTACATTTTTTTGTTACTCAATGATATTCTTAGGATTGGATTATTATAACATGACTATTTTGTTGTCATCGGCTTTTTAATGAATTTAGAATTTATGCCATTTAAAATTAAAATTGACCTTTTTTGAGTTAATTGAAGGGTGTCTTTCACGAATGGAGGCTTAAGATTTTTCTTATTTTCTTTTTCTTTGTTGAAACAATTTTCACAATCACTAGTTAAATTTTTTGTGGTTGATTCTAGCTTTTATAATATGATTTTTCTTTTTATGTATAATGCTTTAGCTTTCTTTTTTTTTTTTTTTGGGGGGGGGGGGGGGGGGGGGGGGGGGGGGGGTTACTTCTATTTTTTTTAATTGTGTTTTGTGAATTTGGTTTACATGTAGACATTTAAACATATTCTGAGTGAAATTGATGAAAGAGAATTTGATGATATGTAAATGATGACACAGATGAGTCTGTTAATGATTTTATTAATGAAGATTGTCATTTGTTGGAGTCTGATAATGATTTTAATAATGCTATTGTTGAACCTTGTACTATAATAAACAATGAAAAGACTTAAGAAAACAACAAGCAATCCATCCTTTTCTGGTATTTTGATACCTAAAGTTAATGATGTTTGTGAGTGATTTTGCCTCATTTTAGGAACTAAATAATGTTGATGTCAAGTCTAATATAGAAGATGGAAAGAGAAGAGAAAAGTGACACATGTAGAGTATGATGAAGACAAAGATAAAGACAATTCAAGATTATTGAAACTTGGAATGAAATTTAAAGATTTTGAGCAGTTGGAAAAAGTTTATAGAAACTGAGGTATTGATAATAAGCGCCAACTTCATTTTCCTATAAATGACCTGGATCAAGTGATATGTGCTTGTAAAAAAGATGGGTGTCCATTTAGGGTGTATGCAAGTCATGTGAGTGATGTTGATACGATATGTCAAATAAAATCTATTAATAAGGAATAGATTGGTAGGTAGGTATTTGAGAATTTTCATATGACTTCTGAGTGGCATGCTAAACGATATTTAAGTACTTTTAGAGTTGATCCTGCATGCAGCATGGATGGCAACATAAAGAGGTTACTTTATGAGTATAGCTATACCATAAGTACGACTAAAGCTTGGAGGGTCAAAGATTTAGATTTAAAATAGATATATAGAAAAAAAGGTGCTTAATATAAAATGCTTTTATCTTATAGAGGTGAGCTGTTGGAATCTAATCCTGGCTTAACTTTCACTATCTAGAGACATAAAGTTCATAGGCTTCTATATGTCTTAGTGTCCTTAAAAATTCTTTCAAGTCTAGAAGCAGACCATTAATTAGTTTAGATGCAATACTAAAAATAAACGTTAAAACCAACCACAAAAACCTTCCACATCTGGAAGGTTTTTATAAAAAAAACCGGTCACAAAAGCGACCAAATTTTGTAATCGGTAAAGCTGGAGTAGTTTTTCCAAAACCGACCACAAGTGGTCGATTTTTTAAAAATATATATACATATTTAAAATTTATTATTATTTTATTAAAGTTAGAAAAAATTATTTTAGAGAAAAAAAAAAAACCTACCACTGGTGGAAGATTTTTTATTAAATTAATTAATTAATTTAAAAAACAACCGACCACAAGTGGAACGTTTTTTATTAAATTAATTAATTAATTTATTAATAAACCGACCACAAGTGGAAGGTTCCTTATTAAATTAATTAATTAATTTATTAAAAATCCGACCACTTGTGGAAGGTTTTTAATTAAATTAATTAATCAATTTATTAAAAATCCGAGCACTTGTGGAAGGTTTTTTATTAAATTAATTTATTAATTTATTAAAAAAACTACCACAAGTGGTAGATTTTCTACAAAAAAATATTTGCAAAACCGACCACTTGTGGTCGGTTTTTCTGGGTATTTTTTTAAAAAATAAAATTCTGAACCCAAATACAGTATATGCGACAACAATAATACAAAAATATTTTCAAAAGTGTATAGGACATACAAAATGTCCAACAAAATATGAAAATACTACAATAATAGTTTCAAAGTACAACACATACAAAAATAAAAAACCTAAGAGTCAATATCATCTAATTCGTTATCGTCTTTCATATCATCATCCGTGCTGAAATCATTCAGGTGGCCCAGACCCTTTACAGCCCGAACTGCATCACTAGGACACGGAGAAATATTCCCCGCAATCTGAATGAAACAACTCATCTGCTGCTGTAGCTTCTTAAATTATGATGTTGTTGCCTTCTCCGTCTTTTTCTGCCTCTCTCTCTGTTCAGCAAGCTCTTGAGTGAGTTGAGAAACCGTATTTTGTAGGCTTTCAATCCTTTCACTATCAACTGAAGAGCCAGAGTAAGAAGGGCTGGACGAACACCTAACGTTATCGCCAAAAACGTTTTTGTGGTATCCAACCAAATGGCCTTTATTTACAGGACCCACAATTTTTTCCCACAACTCCTCCTCTACATGTTGGGGTATTAGGTCACCCTGACTTTCAGGAAGCAGACTACTACGATACGCACCGAGAAGACGCCTATATTCGTCCTATATTCAAAGAAAGTTAACACTAAGAGTCAAAAAATATTGAAATGATTATAATTGAATAATATCAACTTTAAGAAAAAAAATTCATAAATTCAGAATTTGTTACTTACATGGACAGTTTTTGCATGAGTTTTAACCTAGACATCTTTATCAGTCGGGTTCTTTTTTTTATCACATGAGTCTCCTCGTATAACTCATAATGTGGTATTTTCCTACCCTTTTCTTTTTCCTGCATATGAAAAAATTACCAATGTTCAAATAATTAAAAATTTATATATATAGAAACAAACAATTAAAACCGTAAAAGTTACATACCATTTTTTCCATCACAACAAGAGTACTTCTAGCACCCGCGGTATGTAGGGAGTCACCCTTGGATGATGCTCGGGCTTTCTTACCTTTTTCACTCAACAATTTGTATTCTTCGCTATTCCAATAAAGAAGTTACAGTTACCATGTGGATTCAAGAATCCACTTACGTCTTACCGATTTCTTTCAGGCATATTCCAAGAGATTGTTAAATCTGGCTCTACATCTAATGAAAAAGTTCTTCTTTATACGAAATGTATTTGCATCATCCCACCAATAAAATTTCTACAATAAAAATATAATATTCAATCTTTTGTTATAATAAAATGTAAATAAGTAGTTGATAAGTTAAATTCTTACCTTAAATTTTTCAAACATTCTATCCCTGTCAAGTTCTGGAAACTTTTGCCAGCTGATCCAGTAGCCGTTGAAGTGGCGATTAATGCATGTTCGCGTCTTTTTTCCAGCTCTACCATCCGGCCTAAACCTACAACAGAACATCAAACATTAATTTCATAGAGCATAATAATATAGTAATGAAAAATGAGTAACATTATTATATTTAGACATCTTACCCTTTTTCCAATTGGAATAAGATAAATCCTTCTAGAATCATCTTTGTCTCCTGGCTACGTAATAAGTGATTGTGGATGCACTGGTGTGGGTAGATCTGAAGCACCAGATGGAGTGCTTCCAAGCCGAAGATCCGACAACCCAATAGATCCCACAGAATCATTGTGCAAAGCTGCATGACTGCTGCAGGAGAGTATCGATGATGGTACATGTATGGAGGGGCCAGCGTCTATACGATAGTACTGTGCTAGAGGTGGCACGGTCATAGGAGCAGAATGAATCGGTGCAGACCCATGTAGTGGCCCCCCATGCATAGGAGTAGGTATCGAATACTCTGACAACCTAGAACGTGAGAGTCGTACTGGCGCGTTAGCAAACTGACCTTCAGATATATAAATAGCTTGTGGCCGTCTGTAAGGCGGAGGTTGTCAATTCTTTTTTGATTTTTTAGTATCAACTTTTCCCTTACCTCTATCATCTCTGTCTGACATCTAAATTATGTTAAGTTAACAAGTAGTTAGTTCCTACAAAATAAATGTATACGAAAAGATTCTAAGTATATAATTTCAATTTACTAATTCACATTTCAAATCACTTCAATAACACGATATATAGACAAAAATATTGTTATTACTATATAAATTGTGGAAAAGTGGAAACAACAAAGTAAAACAGTATATTACGTATCAATCTTAAATAAGAAGCATAAAGGTAAATATATAATACTAACCATATCGACATCAACACATAATAAATACAATCTACAAAACTAATCTTCATCTTCTGAAGACTCTCCATTAAACCATTCACCCTCTTCGGAGGTTTCCTCATCTCCTACCCACTCAGCCTATTCTTCCGCAATATTAACTTCTTTAAATATATTTTCTGGGTGATTCAAACCATCCACTAATTCAACGTCTACTAGCTGGTGATTAATCTAAATTTCATTTTGATATGCAGTCTCCAGCACATTCTCAACTTCCACCCGACCTATAGCCTTTGTTTTGATTATAGCCCACCAATCAGACTTGTCATTGCGCAACGGATAAGGAGCATAATACACTTGTTTAGTATTTTGTGCTAAAACAAATGGATCGTAAATAGGATACGATCTATTGTGCTTTACTTCAATGATGTTATGCTCCCTATGTACTCTTGTGCCTCTTGTGCTTGGATCAAACCACTTACATCGAAAGAGGATAACTTTTTTTATTGGAAAACCAGCGTACTCTAGTTCTAAGATCTCCTATATGATGTCAAAGTAATCAACATCATCATCACTTTTAACCCAAACACCAGTATTGTTTGTTTTTCTTGAACTAGAGTGTTTTTCGGTGGAAAATTTAAAGACATTTACTTTGTATTGGGACGTTGCATTAACTTCAACTAGACTCAAAGAAATATCTCTCAGGAGCTGATCGTATGCGGCTGCATTTGGTGAATAGTGTACCGAAAAATATTATACGTATATATATTTTAGTTGAGGAATGTGTAAATATTTAAACTTTGTAGAAATAATACACTTACGAACCTCATTTTTAAACCATGTTGCAAAGGATGGATACACTTGATTTTCGTGGAATTGAGTCTTAAATAAACTGAACATGCAACATAGGAAACACAATTAGTTTCTTTAAGGGAATGTGTAAACAAATAAGATATGTTAAAATTTTAATCTCCTTACTTCAGAAATGGCTCAATTTTTGGGCAATTCAGCATGACATATAATGTTGCTGATTTGCGCTCCAAGGGAGTGAGCCGGCGAGGTATGATCTTTTTAGACTTACAACCAGATTGATTGAAAATTGATATCGGTTGCAAATGAGGCTCATTCACATTGTCCTGATGATGATTCAATCAGTTTCTTGAACAAGTAACTTCATCACGAAATTAATACGAACAAAATTAAGAAGTTTATCTTGCAAGATATGCCTCAAATATAGAGCCTTCAACCCTATATTTATTTTTGGGACCCCTTTTCAATTTTCTAATTGCCCTGTACAATCTTAAGGTTAGATGTGTACTATATTTAAAGAATATATGTATGAATTTAAATATATTGTAAATGCTTACCGTTCAAATGGATACATCCACCTAGTTTGAACTGGTCCGCCTAGCCGAGCTTAGTGCACAAGGTGAATGGAAAGATGTTCCATCACATCGAAGAACGCTGGCGGAAAAATCTTCTCCAGTTTGTCGGTAATAACAACAATATTGCTTTCCATTCGCGCCAAATTTTCTTCTTTTAATGTGGTGGCACATAAGTCCTTGAAGAACAAACTAATCTCTGCTATTGGTTTCCATATGTTTTCAGGTAAACCAATAAAAGCAATTGGAAGTAATTGTTCCATGAAAACATGACAATCATGACTTTGCATTCCATGCAAGATTCCTTGGGTCATATCAACCCTCTTTCCCAAATTTGAGGCATATTCATCGGGCATTTTCAAACTTTGAACTCACTGACATATTTGACGTTTTTGGTCCAACTTGAATATAAAACTAGCCTTGGGCTTAAGAACATTGTCGTTGGGCTCCTGCTGTAAGTGTAATTCTCTGCGGTTGCAATATTCTGGAAAGTTAAGTCTAGCCTTAGGATTATCCGTTGTTTTACCGGTGACATCCATAATTGTGTTAAATAAGTTGTCAAAATAGTTCTTCTCAGTATGAATGACATCAACATTATTTCTAAGTAAATTATCTGGCTAATATTCTAACTCCCAAAATATACTTTGCTTAGTCCAGTTATGCGCAAGGCCATATCCATCAAGCCTGTACAATCTTTCCTCACTGGCTTTAAACAAATCCTGAACTATTTCCCAAACGTCATAACTAGGCAGCCTTGGAGGTGGACCATCATGTTCCCTTCTATTCCTTCTGAATGTATTCTTGAGTTTCCTAAATTCATAATCATGTTAAAAGAAACAACGATGACAATCAAACCATGAATTTTTCCTGCTATGTCTCAATATGAAGGATTTTGTTTTTTCCATGCAGTATGGACAAGTCATCTTTCCAGCTGTTATCCACCTAGACAACATTCCATAAGCAAAAAAATATTAACAGTCCACATTAGATATGCACGCATATTGAAATTTTGTTTAAGAGAGATGTCCCAAGTTTCAACCCCCTCATGCCATAAAATTTGAAGTTCATCGATCAAAGATTGCAAGTAGTCATCTATTCCGCTTTTTGGATTACGCGGGCCAGGAATAACACAATTCAGAAATATATACGGACTAGTCATCAATATTTCAGGAGGAAGATTATAAGGAGTGATAAATACAGGACAACATAAATATGGTGCACCACCAATTGAAAAAGGTGAGAACCCATCTTCACATAATCCCAATCGAATTTTACGTGGCTCAGCTGTAAAATCTGGATAAGTTGTATTAAAATGCTTCCAAGACTCTCTATCAGAAGGATGACACATAACACCAGCGGGCCTTCTATTTTCACTGTGCCATCTTATTTGAGGAGTTGATTTGTTTGAAGTATACAACCTCTTCAACCTTGGTATAAGAGGTAAATAATGCATCACCTTAATAGCAATTTGATTTCCAGTAGAACCACGCTTATATCGAGAGTGCTGACAAAACTTACAGAACTCTAGGTTAGCATCTTCCTTAAAGTATAACATGCAGCCATTTTCACAACAATCAATTCTAACCGAAGAGAGACCTAACTTTGACACCAATCTTTTTGCCTTATAGAAAGAATCAGTAACCTCCAAGCCGGGGCCAACTAACTCTTTAATAAGGTCTATTATTGAGTCCATTCCTCCTTCAGCAATATTCCAGTCAGATTTAATACTTAGTAATCTAACAGCAATAGACAAACGAGAGTGCGAACACCCATCAAATAAAGGATGACTAGCAGCATGCAATTCTTTGTAGAAATTGCCCGCTTCGCTATTAGGAACATCTTCAACAGTTTCCCTAATGTCAACCCCATGTTGCATCCCAAAAGCATCGTGCACCATTTCTATCATCCTAGTATGTTGATATTCATTATGCCCTGTAGATGTACTTCTTTCTCCAGCAACAAAGTTATTTTGTGCTACATTCCCATGAATACCATGCAATCTTAAACAGTCCTCGTGAAACCTCTTTCTATAAAGATGTTCCTTCACATCTTCTTCACTTACAATATTTATACCATCACATCTAACACAAGGACAACGAATAACTCGATAACGTGTCCACATATCGAGTGTCTTAGCATGTTCAACAAATCTTTTGACATCTTCAACAAATTTCTTCCTAATACCCGCTCTATTATCATTGTTCCATTGATATATCCATCTATAATTAGGTTCCATCTACGCAATCAATCCGATACAACTAATTATATGAAGTCACAAAACAAAAAATCACCTTCAAAATCCCTATACTTAACCATTTTCTAGTGACTAAGTCACTTACCAACTCAAATTCAAAACACAAAAATCACCTTTAAAGTCCCTACACTTAACCATTTCAAGTGAATAATTCACCTAACAACTCACATTCAAAACACAAAAATCACCTTCAAAATCCCTATACTTAACCATTTTCTAGTGACTTAGTCACTTATCAACTCTCATTCAAAATACAAAAATCACCTTTAAAGTCCCTATACTTAACCATTTTCAAGTGAATAATTCACCTAACAAACTCACATTCAAAACACAAAAATCACCTTTAAAGTCCATTTAGTTAACCATTTTCAAGTAAATAATTCACCTAACAAACCATATTCAAAACACAAAAATCACCTTTAAAGTCCCTACACTTAACCATTTCAAGTGAATAATTCACCTAACAACTCACATTCAAAACACAAAAATCACCTTTAAAGTCCCTATACTTAACCATTTTCTAGTGACTAAGTCACTTACCAACTCAAATTCAAAATACAAAAATCACCTTTAAAGTCCATTTACTTAACCATTTTCAAGTGAATAATTCACCTAACAAACCATATTCAAAACACAAAAATCACCTTCAAAATCCCTATACTTAACTACATTCTAGTGACTAAGTCACTTACCAACTCAAATTCAACACACAAAAATCACCTTTAAAGTCCATTTACTTAACCATTTTCTAGTGACTTAGTCACTTACCAACTCACATTCAAAACACAAAAATCACCTTCAAAATTCCTATACTTAACCATTTTCTAGTGACTAAGTCACTTACCAACTCATATTCAAAACACAAAAATCACCTTTAAAGTCTCTATACTTAATCATTTTCTAGTGACTTAGTCACTCACCAACTCACATTCAAAACACAAAAATCACCTTTAAAGTCCCTATACTTAACCATTTTCAAGTGAATAATTCACCTAACAAACTCACATTCAAAACACAAAAATCACCTTTAAAGTTCATATACTTAACCATTTTCAAGTGAATAATTTACCTAACAATCCATATTCAAAACACAAAAATCACCTTTAAAGTCTCTATACTTAACCATTTTCAAGTGAATAATTCACCTAACAACTCACATTCAAAACACAAAAATCACCTTTAAAGTCCTTATACTTAACCATTTTCTAGTGACTAAGTCACTTACCAACTCAAATTCAAACCACAAAAATCACCTTTAAAGTCCATTTACTTAACCATTTTCAAGTGAATAATTCACCTAACAAACCATATTCAAAACACAAAAATCACCTTCAAAATCCCTTTACTTAACTATTTTCTAGTGACTAAGTCACTTACCAACTCAAATTCAACACACAAAAATAACCTTTAAAGTTCATTTACTTAACCATCTTCTAGTGACTTAATCACTTACCAACTCAAATTCAAAACACAAAAATCACCTTTAAAGTACCTATACTTAACCATTTTCTAGTGACTAAGTCACTTACCAACTCAAATTCAAAACACAAAAATCACCTTTAAAGTCCCTATACTTAACCATTTTCTAGTGACTAAGTCACTTACCAACTCAAATTCAAAACACAAAAATCACCTTTAAAGTCCCTATACTTAACTATTTTCTAGTGACTAAGTCACCTAACAACTCACATTCAACACACCAAATCACCTTTAAAGTCCATTTACTTAACCATTTTCTAGTAACTTAGTCACTTACCAACTCACATTCAAAACACAAAAATCACCTTTAAATCTGTATACTTAACCATTTTCTAGTGACTAAGTCACTTACCAACTCAAATTCAAAACACAAAAATCACCTTTAAAGTCCCTATACTTAACCATTTTCAAGTGAATAACTCACCTAACAAACCATTTTCACACAACTAAGTCATCTAAGAAAGCACATTCAACAAACAATCAACAATAATGCTAGTGAATCACACAAGGCCACACACGGCTTCACTAGACTTCAATATGAACAATAAAAAGAAGATAACAACAATGCTAGTGAATCGCACAAGGCCATACACGGCTTCACTAGATTTCAATATGAACAATAAAAAGAAGATAACAACAATGCTAGTGAATCGAACAAGGCCACACACGGCTTTACTAGACTTCAATATGAAAAAAACAACACTTTATTATAAAAATTTAGAGAGAAGTCAACTTACCTTTGCTTGGCCTAAATTAAAGTCAAAGCGACAAGCGATCACTGAAAAATAGCAAAGCAATCCTTTTCCTTAATTCAGATTCTATCAAACGGTAACATCAAATTTCAAGCTACACACTAGGCATGTAGAATTAAAAAATCTTGATTATTACGCAAAATAACAAATGTCTTGTCATCCTTATTTACTCGTATTTTTTTTTGACAACATTGAGATTTTAGTGACAACATTGAGATTTTATAGTCGGAATGTGGTCGGAAAATAAGGTAGTTCCGACTACTTTCCATTTCAATTTTATAGTCGCTTTAGTATCCTATAAAATTACCTACTGAACATGTAACTGGAATGGTCACCTACTGAACTTCAGTATTTTTCATGATAACATATATGCTATGCCATAACATAGTTAATCTCATAAATGTGTCACTTCTTTTAATTCGAACATATTTGTATGACTTATTGAGGCATGCATGTATTAAAGTAGTCAACTTATCTACTTGATAAATGCTTGAAAACACAAAATTTTATAAATCTAATGAAAATACTTTTATTGTATGTTCAAATGTTCATCAATTGAATATATCATAACTAGAGTTTCTACAACAAATTCATTAATAAGTTTAATAGGTTGTCCATGTATTCCCCCAAATAAAAAGAAATTACATTCATAATTGAATTGTTGACTTTTATAATCGTATTGCAATTCTAAATAAAAACAAAATTCTTATCTCTCTCAGACAGCTAATACTACAAATCATTGTTCTAAATTGGGGTTCTTGGTTTTAGTCACTTGGAACCATAAAAGGGATTTTAGGGTTTTATATTAGTACCTAAAGGAAGTTTTTGGAACTTACAGGATGGCGGCGGAGAACGGCGGAACACGATAGACCGATTTGATTTGGAGAACTTTTTGGTTGAAATCACGATTTGGAATGAGGACACACGGTTGTTTCTGATTTTGGGATTTATATATTTAAATGGGTCGGATCGGGTTGGGCTTTAATTAATCAATTTTTTTTTATATTTTATGAAAACCGATCACAAGTGGTCGATTTTTTGGAAATTTTAAAAAACTGACTACATGTGGTCGGTTTTCATAAAATATATATAAAAAAATTCTAATTAGTTAAAATATAACTTTTTTTATAAATTAGTTATAAAAAATATTAATCAATTAATTCATTAATTAAGTAAATTAAAATTTTACAAAAGTGATCACAAAGAAAATTAAATATTTATGTCATGCATACTTCAATCGTGATTTTATTATATTATCCCTAATTAATTAATATAAATCAGTTAAGTATTAAAAAATTAAAAATATTTAATAAAAATATTGAAATAGACATTTAAAAAATATTAATCAATTAATTCACTTAATTAAAATTTTACAAAAATAAATTCTTTTTTGATGTTTTCCTTTAACTTGAAACTTATAGGGGATCACTTTAAAAAAAATTCACAACTCTTTATTAAGATAATTTTAGTCCCTTATAGTTAGTACAATAAAAAAATATTATAAATTACAATAATTAAAAACTAAAATTATTTAAAAAATATAATTGATTATCAATGGCACATAAGTTTGAATAACTTATAAAAATATTGTTATACAAATTTCATCAATCTAAATATAATAATATATGTCTAACTTATAATTTATCAACCAAATGAGCAAAGGTTTTAATTCAATGATAAAATTACATGACGTAGAATTTTTAAGGATTAATATTGGTCTGTGCTAGCACGACGTAAGACCATAAGTATATATATATATATATATATATATATATATATATATATATATATATATATATATATATATATATATATATATAAATATATCTATAAATATATATAAATATATATATGTGTGTGTGTATATAATATCGTAGTTAAAAGTTAATTAACCAGAAATTTATCCGAATTTTCAAAATTCATTGATATATATATATATATACCTCGCTCGTAAAACAACGTGTTAATAAAAAAACTATCTATTATTTCTGTTACGTTAATTTGCGTCTGTCTACATTATATTGACACAAAATAGTATATCTATTTCATCACTACACGAGATCGATATACATATATATAAATATATTCAACTGGCTATTAATATTCAAAGACGTACTACAAACATCACATACCCGAATTTGCTACCCCATAATAATATACAACGTATGTTATCATCCAATAATATAATGCGACTTATTTCACATATACTCAAATAAATTATCGTTTGATTTATCTTATGTCATTAATATACCGTCGCTATATAATATCTATATATTGTATATACACATGTACATACACACACATATACACACTATCGATTATATCAATCTCAAAATACGTACTATATACATCACATGTATACAAGTATATTATCCAATAATATAATGTGATGTGTTTCTTATACATACTTAGATTAGTGATCGATTAATTATATTTGATTAGCTTAATATATTAGGTTTTGATTATATATATAATTAGGTGTTACTAAAAATTATTTATTTTTTAATTTTTAGCTTTTAATTTTTAATTTTTAATTTTTTTATTTCAAAAACAACCACCAGTGGAAGGTTTTTACAAGTATTTAAAAAAAAACCGACCATTTGTGGTCGGTTTATTTAAAAATAAATTAAAAAAGAATTTTCAAAACCTACCACAAGTGGATGATTTTTTAAAATATTTTTAAATTAAATTTTTTTTAAAAAATCGACCACTAATGGTCAGTTTTATTATTTTTTAAAATTTTTATTTGTTAAATAAATAATAATTATTATTAAAATTATTGTAATGATTAATTTTATATTTTAAAATGAAGAAGAGACCAATTAAAAAAAAAATATTAAAATCCGACCACAAGTGGTCGATTTTTTCTGACCACAGCTTGTGAAAGGTTTTCTATGGAAGGTTTTTTCCTTTTTTTTTTTAGTAGTGATATGGTTGCTAGCTGAAAGAAAATTACGGTTGAAAGCTCTGTTGTTGTAGACCCAAATGATTGCATATTTTCAATAACTTATGCAGTTATAGCCGAAGCTGAAAGTAAGAAAACTTGAAGTTAATTTCTCGCTAATCTAGGCGTTGATAAGAAAATTTGGAGTTGATTTCTCGCTAATCTAGGCGTTGATTTGGAGATCAATAACATTCATTACATTGCTTTATGCTAGACAGACAAAAGGTCAGAGTTTTCATTATTTATTTATTTATCCTAATGTTATTGAGTGTTTTGAGTTTTTATATATAACTGATTATTACTATTTTTGTTTGAAGGATTCGATAGAAGCTGTAAGGGGCTTATTTCTTAATACTGAGCATAGAAATTATCTTAGAAATATGTACCAAAACTTCAAAACAAAACACAAAAATAAGGCATTGAAGGACATGATTTGAAATGTAATGAAGTGACATTCAAAAATACATGTTGAGGTTAGAAAATGAGGACAAGGCTACTAGAGAATGATTAAGTCATCTGGAAAGACCCTTCAGTACATGAACTAAATCATTGTTTAGGACTCATACAAAATGTGACATGCTATTAAGTGTGAGAGTTTTAGTTGAAGGTCCTGGAGGGCCATTCATTGTTGATTTAGTTTCCAAGACCTGTATATATAGGAGATGAGATTTGACAAGTTTACGATGTCCATATGGCTTAGCAAGTATCTTGGGGAACAATTAAAATCTGGAGGATTTAGTAGTGGACTATTATCACGTTGCAATCTTTAAGAAGGTATATTCTCACGTTATCAATCCCACTAATCCAGAGTCTCATTAGCCAAAAATTTCAACTGATGGTAAAGTTATTTCACCTCGGGTAGTTAAACTAGACAAAAGGAAGTTGAAGAGATGAAACAAAAAGAACAAGCAAAAAAAAAAGTCGAACAGCTACAAAAAAGTTGTTTTAAAAGGACAACATTGTCGTGACTTGTTCAATTTGCAAAATAAATGGACATAATGCTAGAGAAAATCCTAAGTTTGTCCCAAAAATGCTCAAATATGATCTCAGAATGAAAGAATCAGAACTCCAACGCAAGAAAAAATGCTGGTTCCAGGGACACTCAAATTCTATCACCTGGGGGGGGGGGGGGGGGTTAATTTTGGTATAAATGAAAATGAACGACTGAATTTTAACTTGTCAAATCAGTATACTGAGGTATGTTAATTTTTCTTATGATTAGTTTTAATTAAATTTTATGTGAGGTTAAATGATATTTGGTCCTTTAGATGGTTGTTGTATCTACATCTGTTGATTTTATTGTTGAATTTGAAGTTTGTATGTCTGCTGAAATTTTTAAAGTTAAGATGTCTACTAAAGTTTCAGACGCTAATATATGTGCTAAAGTTTTCAATTTAGCTATTATTGGTGTTTTTAGGAGAGGCAAATGCTTGAAGGAAAAAATTATGAGTGACTATGTTACTAATGTGATTAAGAAGAAATCTAAGGACTCTAGAAAGTAGAAAATCATGGAGGATTTTTGTGTTTTCATATTAAATTAATATACAGTTTTAATGGCATAGGATATCATTTTATATTTTTCACGTATGTAATACATACATTCTAACTGTTGGCTTGTTAAGCATTATTATTTTTGCTGAAATTGCTTAATAGTCAGCATTTTGAGAGATATTAAAATGCAAAATTATGAAATATTTTTTTTTTTTCAGTTACTCTTGTTATCTTGTTCATTTTTTTCTCCTTTTTATAAATTTTAGTTTCATAAAAATATCAACCAAATTTTTTTTTATGAAAATAGTTTCCACTGGGGGGTCTAATGTTGTAAGAAATTAGTATCTTTCCTTATATAATTCATTGGGAAAATTGGGTTGGACACATATAAATAGGTCAAGATATGGACAATATATTATTTTCTTAAATTAAAATTAAGAATTAATTAAGATTGTCATATCATTTTTCCAATGGGATTATTATAAAATTCGGTTATAGTGACTTTTGCGATGATCGAAGCAAAGTAAAATAATTTTTATGTAATGAAAGAAAGAAAGTTAACTTTTGTGTAATGAACACAAAGCTAAGTGATCATAATTTATTTATTGTCTTTCTAGTTGTCTCTTTAGCGCCTTGTTTCGCTTCATAAACTTTTGACTTTTTTTTCTTTCAATTCATTAGCCTTTTTGAAGCCTCACCAAATAGATCGTAAGACAAACTGAGATTTTTCGCATTTATCTAATAATGAAATTACAACGTAATAAAATTCACATAACAATTAAAATAAATATTATTTTAAATCAACGACCCAATAGTCATGACCATTCAAGTAAGTCAGCTACTTTAATTCTTTATTTTATTTTGAAAAGTAAAAAATTAACTGGTTCAGAAGTACAAAAACAAATGATTCTTGTTCTTTAATTTGGAGTTTTTATTAATAAAATATTTGTTTCTTCCACTACCTCTTAACTTTTGTGGCACATTGTTTCATTCGTCTCATGTTTTTCTTCAAATTACTGTAAGATTTCCATTAACTATATTAATATTTTTTTATTTAATTGGCTAATTCTTTTATATAGTATAACAATATTAATATGCTTGATAGTCCTTGCTCTATGAAAACTGGAGTGAGTTGCGATAATTTAAAGTCGACACGATTTCCAAGTACCAGAAAAATTGCTTTGAACTTTACAATCAATAATCATAACAATAATTAACTCTTTGTGCCAAATAATTTATTCCGATCGTCATACTAATTAAAAAAAATAAAAAGAATTTAAAATATATCTAATAATAATAATAATAATAATAATAATAATAATAATAAAAAAGTACCCTTTATTTGTGAGTAGTTTCTTTAGCTACTACCTCTTTTTCCCCCCTCCTTCACATCTTGTCACTTGATGCTGAAGTATCCTCTATACAACGACTTATGTGAACTAATTATTTTTAACAGGAAATATAAAGATGTACTATAAAAAAAAAATCAGACACATTATTTAAAGAAAAATGTTCTAGATTTCTTGGCTCCATTCTTTGGAACAGTAACAATAAGCACTCCATTTTCCATTGATGATTTCACTTTATCAGCCCTAGCATCCTCAGGCAAGTTCAAAGCAGTAAAAAAAATTTCCATTTCTTCTCTGGAAATGATGACAATTATCATAATCCTTTTGTACTATTTGTTTCTCCCCACTAATCTTTAGGACTTTATTATCTTCCACTTGTACCATCACTTCTTCTTTCTTGTAACCATGCAAATTAGCTCTAAAAACATGTGCCTCTGGAGTTGCTTTATACTCAATTTGAGTTGTATATGGTGGTTCATGTGGGAATGATAGTGCTGGTGCTATGAGAGATCTAGGGGTTTGAAGGTAAAATTCACAAGAGGGGTCGTAAGGATCTTGTCGACCCTGATTAATTTGAGATTGATGCGCAATTCTTGTTGTTTGTAAAACATGAGGATCGAGTTGATTCTGATTTGTTTGGAATTGATGTGTAATTGTTGTTGCTGGTGATGGTGGTGGATTTTGTACATGGGGTGCATGGATTTTGCCACCGTTAAATAGAGCTATTAAAGGCATTTTTGTTGTGTTATTTCGAAAAAAAAAAAAAGGAAATAAATTAAGTAAATTTTATACAGGAAGTTGCTTGTTGATCGATTGAAGTGTTATATCGTGAGTATGTATTTATAGGGGAGAGTTTTAAAAATGGAATCTTCTATCGACATGTATTTGAGAATGCTAAAATGATTGAAACTACAGACCTTGCAATCATATTAATGTAAGAATATTCACTTAATCAAATTATTTATAAGGTAATTAAATACATCAGTAATATATAATATAATAATTTTATAAATATGATAAATAATATATGTTACTAAAAGTAAATTAAATTATACTGATAATATTAAACATTATTCCCTACTTGCTAATTTATGTGATATCGGTTGGTTTGACAAAATTTTAAGAAAAATAAAATTTTTTTAAAACCTGTGGACTATTGTAACTTAGATATTTGTGTGATTATAAATAATTTCATTAAGAATAAAAAAATAAAATTTTAAAGTTATATTTATGGAAATGTAACTCTCTTTTTAGAATAAATTGAAAACAAAAGTATTGCATGAATTGGGACAGATAAAATACTATTTTAACTATGATAAATGGTACGTATATACTCTTCATCATATTTTGGATACACATATACCCCTACCGTTAATAAGATGATACATATATGTCTCTCACACTAACGGTAGGGGCATATGTATACCCCAAAGTATGATGAGGGATATATACATACCATTTATCATAGTTCGAGGGTATATTTATCTCTTTTTTATTTTGATTTTTTATTTTAAATTATTAACTCAAACCCTCTACCCGACCCAATAAACCCACTATCCGATCCGGTCTCAATTAATGTCCAAGAAACGCCTATCTAATAGACACATTTTTCTTATCCCTATAACGATATACACGAACAATGCAATAACACTTACTACTAGTCATTTCAAAAGAAAAAATCATTAATCCATAACACCAAAAACAACACCAAATAAATTGAACCCCTCACATTTCATTTTCAACAAAATTTCATTGAAAAAACACTATCCACCATCGGTCAACACACTACAAAAAACAGGGTTAATTGCGGGGGATTTTTTGTGGGGGTTATTTTAATCCCCGTAAAATATATGAATTGCGGGGGTTAAAAAACTGCTGCTAAAATTTATAAATTTGCGAAAATTTTTAACTCCCGATATCCGTCGAATATATTTGCAGGGATTTTAACCCCTGATATTCATTGAATATATTTGCGGGGGGTTAAAAACCTCCTCTATCCATCACATTTTTTAATTATTTTTATTTTTTTTGTATTTTTACAAAAAGCGACGGATAGTGCCACTTTTGTTAAAAATAAATAAAAATTAACTTTATAAAAATGACGTTGTTCATAGATATTTGCTATTTTTAATTTACTATTAAATAAATAATTTTTATATTTTAAAAAATTAAATGTATTCAATTATATATTGATATCATACGATCAATTGATCAAGGTAATAATATATTGTTGAAGTTATAATATAATAATATAAGTTAAATTAAACGATAATTCATCAAAGTATATATGAAATACGTTGTATAACGAGGTAATATACTCATGTATGTAATGTATATAATACATATTTTGAAGTTGATAGTCAATCAAATATATATATACATATATATATATATACACACACACACACACACACACACTTATCTCTCGTGTAGTGAATCTATATACCTAAATATTTTGAATAACACGTTAACACCTAAATATTTTGATCGAGGTATTAATACACTATTGAAGTTATAATAATGAAGCTAATTAACCAATGATTCATCGGGTTAATACGTTGTATTACTATATATAAAATACCGTATTCAAAACTTAATTAATCGAAAATTATTTGTAGTATATGAAATGCATTGACATTATTATGTGATTGACATCATTAATTTTATTTACATAATTTATTTATAATTAATTTAAAAATAATAATTTTATTTATTTTTAATATTAATTTATATAGTTACTATATTTATTAAATATCAACCTAATTCAATTCAATTTTCCAAATTTATTTAAATTCTAGTCATTTATACTCAATTTGTGTCAATTGAGTTTAATTTGAATTAATCGAAATCCCCAACTCAATTTTTTTTAACCCAATTTCTAATCACAATTTAACTCATCTCCTTAATTCTAATCTCAACCGTTCATCATATTTGATCAACGGTTAAGATTAAATCATTTTTCACTATTTGTTTTCTTAAAATTGGACAGCTTCAGACTATTTTTCTTGAACAAGGGTTCTGTTGAAAACAACCTATTTACCTTAACGGTAAGGTTTGCGTATATTGTACCTTCTATAGACCCCCAATTTGTGTGACTAAATCAGGTTAGTTGTTGTATTAATTTTCTCGAAATCTCATAAAGGAAACAATAAAAAAATGTCACCTTGATTGATTGATTTATTATTATTATTATTGTTGTTGTTGTTGTTGTTGTTGTTGACACCCAATTTTGACCTCCTGGTGTTCTCTTAGACTGCTATTTTATCAAAATTATTTAATTTCAGATATTAATATTTTTTACACGTTATTCTTGTATTATATAAATAATGACGTGTCACATTCATGATTTTTAAAAATATACAAATTATTTTTTTTACTATTATTTTTTATAATTTATTAATTCAAATATAATATTTTACATCATTTTATTAGTATTTACTACATCTTTTCCTTTCTTGTGTTTATTTTTTAGTAAATTTTTATTCCAATTGAAATCAATTTTAGTCAATTTTGACATCAATTTTGTCCATAAATTAAATCACAATTTTTAACTCTTCTTCAATATTACTTTATCAGATTTTATCTCAGCCATTGATAAAAAATGATCCAATGGCTGAGATCAAATCCTTATCCCATCATTTTTAAACAAAATCAACAAACCCTAATTCTATTTTTCCAAAACAAAGCCGCCGCCCCCTCCTCTTCTCTCTGCCCTCTATTTTTCTTCCCTTTTCTTTCTTTTCGTCCATCGTCCATTCCAGTTCGACAATCGAAGAGAGGTTGGTATCTTTTGGTGTCTGCTCTTATTTTGTTTAATTGTGACCCCTGTTATAGATCCAATATATTCTTTGTTTGAATAACTGTGTTAATTTACAGAGCTTATTAGTAGTTTCTTCTTATTCAATTTGCGTTGCTTATAGAAGTTGTTGGACAAAACATTCATGTCCTAGAAATTATGAATAATATTTGTGTATTTGGTCATTCTTCCCTTATGTAGGGACTTAATCAACTTCTGAGGGAGGGTTGTTTCTTTGGATCAACTTCTTTGTTTCCTGGTGTAAATGAAAAAAATGTGAGCACAACTATATTTGTTTGTAGATGTATCATCTGGATACGGGGTAGAGATGTTATCGGATGCTAAATATGCTTAAATATATCATCATCAAAAAGTATTTTCTATCAATTGCTCAACTCTTGTTGAATGATTTTTTAAATGAAGGTAACAACAAAGATGGACAATCTTCTCATTGTTTGAGGGATTGTAATCGGACCTTGTTCTAAACTAGAGGTTCCAGCAATAAGGTGAATTTTTGAGGCAATGGAGCGATCCAATAATCATGTAACCTCAGCTCTTTCACTTTAAGAGATTATGCAACGTGCTCGTGCACGCGAAGAACAGGTCTTTTAATATCATAAATTATCTTTCTATTTTTATCTTCTTCACGTTTTAGTTATTTACTTGATAATTGACATGGTTGATTTGCAATTTGGTGTAGGAGGTCGAGGGTTGAAAATCAAAGTGTAAGTATCATAATTGATAGTTTTTATTTCGAATTTCTCTGTATTTGGTTGTTTAACTTGAGTTGTTTTGTTTAGATTTGTTCTATGTTTGGCCAGACACTTGTATGTTAGCGTCATATACATGTGATGTTCTTTAGCAGAGAAATAAAATATGCTAGAACGGTGTAGGAAGAATATTGAAGATTACTATAGTTGATCCCAACTAGTTTGGACCAAGGTTTTTATTAGTGTACAATATATGATTCATATAACCGACACCAACTAATTTAGGATGTAGGTGCAATTAATGATGGATTGCCTATGTTTTACTTAGTGTTGTATCCTTAGAACATGAAAGTTGAAACCTTGTAGCGTAGAGTTTTATATACTTGAAAATATAATCATTTTTTCTACAGCAAGAGGACCTCCAGTGCAAAGGAAGCCCTTGAAACCAAGAGATTATCAAGTGAACCTCAAATCTCGTTTGGGAAAGACTCAGGCTTTCTATAATTTCAATAATTGAAAGTCAAAAATTGTAATTGTGCAATGTGCTTAAACACTTCAATTAGGTGGAGAATAGCTTCAGTTTACTACTTTAGATAATTAATTGTACAAATTTTATGAACTAATAGTTAAATTCTCGTGGTAGAGAGCAGCTGTAACAGTTTTGGCTATTCATAGCTGCTTCTTAAGAATTTAAATGATGTTCATCTTCTCAATGAACTTTCAGATATCATTAATCTCCATTAAGTATCCATTAGATATGCTATTTTTGTCTTGTACATGCCATCTTCCATTACATAAAATATAGCATTTTAATCCTGTCATTAATGAACCAAGCAGCCTATTCTCTGATTGGCCTCTGTAAGAGTCAATATAAAATCGAAGAGTTATTTCTATCTATGCATGATCTTAAAGGTTGAACTCTTTCTTTCCTTAAGATCCTGATCTCTTTCCCGGTATCTTTTTTCTACTTTTGAAGGTGAACAAGAAAGGTTTAACGGGGATGAATAGGACTATAAAGAACACTCAATAAGTTGCCAAATTGTTTCTAAACCTTAGAGTATAACATTGTATCAATGCCTTTGATAATAGTCATTCCTTCTTAAAGATGGTATATTACTCGCTTATGATGGGACTTTACTAATGAAATTGGCTATTAAATTTTAGAGATTTATTCATTTTTCTAAACATTCTTGATGAACTTGTGGCAGGTTTTCTTTGTACCGGGATGAAGACATTTTGGGGACACTGCACGATTGAGCATCTATATATTTGAGTTCATTTACGCTGTTGAGGTTAATTTAAAGAGGGGTGGGCAGTTAAATTTCAAGGATGTTTTTGGTTAAGTTATCGAATTGTTGACAATTGTGTTTGATCCCTAATGCAATGATACTTGAATAACCTTTACACTTATGTTCTTTTAGTATTGAGTTCTTGACATGAAAACCTTTATGGCAAATGCTTATCAATTGAAAAATTGATAATCAATTTTTTTTTAAAAAAATAATATAAAATTGCGGAGGTTTTAAACTCCCGCAACTTTTAAATAAAAATTTATTATAAAAAAATTAAATTTAGAGTAGCGGGGGTCGAAATCCCCGCAAAATAACCGTTGCAAATTAATTATGGCGGTCCAAAAAATAAAATAATTTATTTTAAATAAAATAAAATTGCGGAGGTTTTAAACTCCCACAACTTTTAAATAAAAATTTATTATAAAAAATTAAATTTAGAGTAGTGGGGGTCGAAACCCCTGCTAAATAACTGCCGCAAATTAATTATGGCGGTTAGAAAAAAACTGCCGTAACCTGTTTGTGACGGCTCGAATTGTGGGAGTTTCGAGAACCCCCGTAATTACATTTTGCGGAGGTTTTAAACCCTCACAAACCTTAAAATTAACTCCCTCCATTTGAACTATTTTTTGTAGTGACACCACATAGTTACCGTCTTTGTCGAACTAGAAACACCCCACTGACGGACTATCGTCGCACCCTTAACTTTGGCCACCTCAGATTTAATCTCCACTCTCTCTAACCAGTAAACACCAAATAGTAGCATCGATCAATCACTACCATTTGATGTGATTCACGTTTAAGAGAAAAACAATGGGAGTATCAAATTTGGAATAAAAAAAATAGAGGTCGGGCCAAGTTGATTTGAAATTGGGTTCAATGGGTTCATTGGATCAGGATCGGGTTTGATGGATTTATTGGGTTGGGTAGTGAATTTGAGTTAATTATATGGGATAAAAAATTTAAAAAAAAAAGGAATACAAATATACCCCAAACTATGATAAATGATACGTATATACCCTCCTTTATATTTGAGGTACACATATGCCTCTATCGTTAGTGTGAGGGGCGTATACGTACCATGTAATTAACGTTAGAGACATATATGTACTCAAAATATGAAGAAAAATATATATGTATATCATTTATCATAATTTAAAGATATATTTATCCCTTCTCCGTTTATAATATACTATATATAAAGTACAAATCACAATTAAGGGTACAAGTGAAAGAGAATGAATTCTTTGGATTGTGACTTGTAGCTTAGCTAATAATCTTTTTCTGACATTCGCACACTTGGAGCTTTCTCATTGATTTATTTTTTAATATATGCATAAACATACTTTATTGTCAAATATGGTAAATGGAGAATATGTACATGTAAAAAGGCTACCCTAAGTTGTCAATCACTTCTATTTGTCCAAGGAATAGATATAAAATTATTCTTGTCCTATAAATTAAAATTCCAGATTAATTTCAAAGTCACTACTAGTCTAACTCAAATTTAACTTATAGGAACTGAAAATATAAATAAATCTTACACTACTGTTTGTCTGGTCTGGGAAGAAAATATTTAAACTTTTTCATGTTTGATTTTTGAAAATCAGATTTTTGCTAGAAAATACTTTTTTTAAAAAGTGAGGAAGATGACTTTCCCAGAAAAAAAAAGAAAAACAAGTTTCACGAGCGATATTCTATATTAATTGTGCACTCTTCATCCGTCAACATACCTCATTTTCTTTCTTATCTACACCTTTCATAGTATTTATTTAAATTATATACAAATTATTTTAAAATAATTCTTTTTAAAGTACAAACAAAACACACAAAAAGAAAAATCAAAAACTCGCTCGTTCTTCTAAAAAGAATTTGGAAAAATGCATAGAGTCCCCCCTTAAATTTGTCTCCAAAACTCACTTTATCACTGTAATTTTACGAGCATTTAATTTCCCCCTAAATAACTTTTAAGTGAATTATATATCACCTTATATATACAATGCCAGTCTCATTATTGGAAGGTGATATACACTCACGTCATATAAGCACCACCTCAACGACACGTCAACAACACGTCAGAAAGTGAAGGATTCACTATCCATTTCTTTTTCCTTTTTTCATGTCATTTTTTTCTCTTATTTTTACTATTTACACATCTTCTTCAATATTCCATCTTCTTCATTATCTGAGTATAAACAAAGGTGAAAATTATCTTTGACAAAAAATAATGTGAAAATTATCTTTGACAAAAAATAATAATGGTAAATTTTTATTTTTTTGACTTTTCAACTTACTATTTTCATAAATCTATTCGCAAGTCCCTTTAAAAGCTAAGTCTTAACATTTATACTTTCTCTTTAAATTAGTGAAGAACAACAGACGACTACTTCAATGGCAATTGTCGGAGTTAGGCTCAAAATATGATAGATCTGAAGGTTTACAAATCGTTCATGAAAGTTGTCCTTAAAGCCAAAAATTATGAAAACACATAAGAAGAAAGAAAAAAAGAGAAAAAAGCAAAAAGTAAATAAATTTAACCGGCGTTTTATCCACGACAGCCGGTGTGGTGAATAGTTACAAGGAAATCTGGTGGTTTCATGGTGGTCGCTCGCTGAGTTTTTGATAGTGACGAAAAAAAAAGAAAGGGATTGAGGTGAGGTACTTCCTGGCTAAGCTTTATTGGATTATCATCCACGTTTTTTGATCAGAGTCGTACGATCAACGATTTGAACAAAGAGGGACACAGAAAGGGATAAAACAATTTAAGGGAAATGAATTAGGAAAGAGGTTTTGGAAAGAAGAGAAAGTGGGGCTAGCTTGATTTTTCTCTTTAATTTTTGCTATTTACGTGCTTAGATATCTTAATTTTGCCACGTCAACCATTAAGATGAAATTTAATTAACTTGATAGTTGGTTAAGGGGATAGTTAATGTTCATAAAGTTAGAATATTAAAATAAATTATAGGTACAAGTTTGCGGGAGACTTTATGCTTTTTTCCAAAATGTTTTCCTCTGTTGGATGATATAGTCATACGGTGAGGGACAAGAAAGTTTGTCCATGTTATGATATCAATAGGGATCTAAAGTAAATCGCAACGATTAAACACAAAAGAATATTTTGGAAATTTTCTGGTTTCCTTATTAATGAAAAATGGACAATGAAACCCGATTACAAGGAAATTGAAACTAACTAAATGATTTACCATAGCCATGATAACCTACAGAATTAGATGAGGAAATAATTTAGAAGGAGATCGAAGAAAAGAGAAAGTTAGATTTTAGATAACGAGAGAAGTGAATTGGGAGAGAAAAAAAAACACGAGGGAGACATTGATTTACCAGATTTCAATTCTACCATTCTCTCTCCTCTAATATGGATATATAACCACCTTGCCACGTGACATCATCATGACTCTTGCTCCGTGTTTAAACTAGAGTAATCTCAACCTTTTATTCTCAATGTCGCACGTTTTTATTTGCTTTCTATTCCTGACTTAATCCAAACAACTACATTTGGTCGACTATTATTGAGATCATAACATACCCTCCTCCTTCAAATGATCCTTGTCCTGAAGGATCAAAATCAATACATAAAAATTTTAAAGCAATTTCAAAATGCAAAACTGAAGCCACCAGGATCAAAAGGAAATTGCAAACAGTGTTCTCCAAGATGAACACAGATAAGTTGATTATCTCTGAATATATCTTGTGGCTCAGAGGATCGACTATATGCGTCCCATCTAAAAGTTTTTCTCCCTTTCGTAATGGCTATCTCAGCAGGAAAGGTAGTCTTTTGTTGACATAAATATGCCTCTCTGTTCAACTCTATAATCACTTGGTGCAGAAACATTGAAGTTTATCTAGAATCACTCAAGCAACAAAAATTTTTCATAAATTTTTTCTTGTTCTCCAGGCCAATCAATACATCACCTAAATCAAAAGTGAGTTCTAAATCAATTACCAATTTTCTGAATTTTGCAGCTCCACCCCTTAGACTAGTAGAACATGTGATGTTTGATAACAAAAGATGTAATCCAACTGCTACTCGGATTGCTGTAATCAAATTCCTAGTAAATTCTACCTTTTTAAATGTTCCTAGACTGAAAATATCTATTTTGACTCAACTGTTGGTTGAGCATTTCACTAATAATGCTCGTAAAGTTCCTTCGAACCATATAACTTGGTCGGTTCCATGGTTTACAATCCCGGTTGTGAAGATTACTAGTGCATATCCTTTGTGAGTATGTACACATTTGAAGCATCTATAACATCTAGAATTTGAAGGCCTTTAGAATAAGCAATAAACAGATGTAGAAAGGAAGACATACCCAACTCTACCCCATCAAACAAAGTTCATAGAACCTGTGTAATATCAAACTAACTACAAAGGCATATCCAAGTTTTAATAATTTAATAATATGTAGCAACCTATTTCCATCCATGAGCAAGAGGTCACCCCAATTGGTTGGAATTTCAAACACTTCATTTTTAGACAGAAACTTGGAATTATCCAGAATGTCAACTATAGAAATCTTTGCTTTCGAAATCGGAGGTTTGGCCAATAAGCGCCAATTCGTGAAATCAAATTGATAAAGCAACCTACTCACATATGCAACAAAGAATAATTGTGCACTACCTAAAGAATCTTCATCAACTTCTTTTTTCATGAACAAGGAATCAAGACACCATTCCGCTGATTTCATAGCAACTGTTGGTAACTTTGCTTCAGCATCTACAACATACAGAAATAGAGTGACATTGGAATAACTGAAAAGCAAAACTTGACTGAATGAATGCACACCTGACTTTATCCAATTGAGGAATGCCCAAAAAACTTTCCCCGTATCAACCTAATTATAATTGTAGAAACCCAAAGCATGTGGAAGCAAATCAGTAGTTGTAAGAGGGCCACAACATACTGTCAAACTATGCCGTTCTAGCTTTATATCGAATAGATTTTCACCAAACTTTGTGTCAAGCTTACATCTCTTGCATGGCAGATCATTGAGACCCATCAATTTTGATATTGTCTCCTCAACATCAAGAACACTAAGTCGTGAATATAGACGTAAGTCCACAATCTCGATCTCTGTGGTGTTTGTATTGTGGATAAATTGAAGTTTAACTAGAATTTCATACTCTACCCATTGAGGACATCCATCAAACACCTGGTCCTCATTGTATCCTAAATTGATCTCACTGTTATTTTCAATAGCATGGTTGCAAGAATCCACCCCATCTTGGTTTCCCCTTCATTCAATTCCCCCGAATAGACATTAGGACAAAAATAGCATTGGCAGTCAACACTATGTAAACATCCATAGACACAAGAGTTACATTGGCAGTCAATACTGTATATGCAACCCTCACACCACCTTTGAAATTGTTTTAAATCCACAACTATTCCTAAAATTCCATTCATAGGGGCACTCCTATTGGCATTGTTTCGTTCAACCAATTCTAACAAAGTGGATGATTCTGCAAACATCTTCTTAGAATTACTACCCATAATCAAGACAGGTTCGCTTCTCTGATACCACTTGTTACGTCTCAATAGGGATCTAAAGTAAATCACAATGATTAAGCACACAATAATATTTTAGGAATTTTCTGGTTTCCTCATAAATGAAAAAACGGACAATAAAACTCGATTACAAGGAAATGGAAACTACAATTAATGGAAACTAACTAAATGATTCACCATAGCCATGATAATCTACAAAATTAGATGAGGAAAGAATTTAGAAGGAGATCGAAGAAAAGAGAAAGTTAGATTTTAGATGATGAGAGAAATGAATTGGGAGAGAAAAGAAGAACAAGAGGGAGAAATTGATTTACCAGATTTCCATTCCACCATTCTCTCTCCTCTGATATGTATATACAACCACCTTACCACGTGACATCATCATGACCCTTGCGCCGCATTTAAACTAGAGTAATCCCAGCCTTTTATTCTCAATCTCGCACTTTTGTATTTGCTTTCTATTCCTGACTTAATCCAAACAACTACATTTGGTCGACTATTATTGAGATCATAACAGTCTGAAATCCTGAACCTTCGAAAATGATCTAAATAGTACCTGTACCTTTTTGTCCCACCATGATCTAAATATACTTGTCCTACAAAATATACTCGCACCTTCAAATAATTAACAACTATTTATTTTTTCAGTTTTATTTTTGTTACAAGTTTAATTTCGAAATTCAAGTTTTAACCTAAATTTTTTTAGGAAAAGACATCTCTTTCGAATAGTCTTCTTCCTTTTCTATATAATTGTTACCAGTATATATATCCACGCAATACATGGATAATAGTAAAATATTATTTTTAATTATTTTATATTTAAATCATATTAACTTTAAAAAATCAACTATTGTATTATTTCTTAATAAAATGTGAAAATAAAATAATTATTTTCTACTCTCCACCCACCTCCACCTACATACCCACCCCACTCCCATTAATTTATTTTTTTTAAAAAGATTTCTAACCCCCCATCCCCCGCTCCCTCCGCGCCTCCATTCACCTGTCCTAATCTCAAGCCTCTAACTAAATCACACGAAAAAAGTAATCATGTAATTATTAAGAAAATTTATGTTTCATATTTTTTATTTATTATGTTATTTATAATTTAAAAATTTCAAATTATTAATATTGATTATTTTATTGTGTCACCCCCCCTCCACTTATGTTTATAATTTATAAATACATTGTGTATGTTGTTGTATTCTTCATTAAAACAAAAGTTATTGAATTGCTAATTGCTTAATTTTCTTATCTTCATCCAAAATTTTTCTCAACACCAAATTAAATAAATAGATCATAGAGAAACACATCAAATAATATGATCACTCATTTTAATAAAATAATAATATAAAACCAATAACATAAATCGACATCTAAAATGCTAAATGCTTGACTAAAATTCTCAATAAAAGGTGATTTTATTTTTTATTTTTGTAATTAAATGCGTTTATTTTTATCAAAGTTAAACAAACAAAATTAGAATGAAACTATTACTTACTTGGGGGGTTTGAGCTGTACGTGAAAAAAAAGTTTTAAAATGAGGTGTAGGTGACACAAGTCTTAATAATTGAGTGGAGGTAATAATAACTTTATTATGGATTAAGAAAGTTTGATAAGTTTGAGAATAGCCCACAAGTTTTTAAATTTATACTTTGATCCAAATGTTTACCTAATAAAACGAGAAATGGAGAAAAAAAAGGCATCTTTCTTTCTTTTCTCATCCATTGTTATTTTCTCTCTCTTATCAATTTTTGTTGTTCATTGTTGGTACTCCTTTATTCATCATCTTCTGCTTCATTATCATCATCTTCTACTTTATTATCATCTTCATCTTCTTCTTGTTGACCATTGTCGTTGTTGTTGTTGTTGTTACCGCTACTGTTGCTATTTGACTAATTTCTTAGGTCAAATTTTATTTCGTTCATCACTTTCCACTTTGGCATTACTTCATAGGAGACTTTGGTAAGTCAAATTATGATTTTTAGTTGAATTTTTAATTTGGGTAATTGCTATTGTGCTGTTTTTCCAACAATGGATAGAACCCAATCATGAATCCAACATAGATCCATCTGTTTAAAAAGATAAAACATTTGTTTCAATGGAAGACTGATATGTTGGATTCACGTTTATGGTTCTATAGCCCGTAACATGAATCGAACAGATGGGTCATCTATTGCAACAGATTATTTATCTATTTAAATAGATTGGTTATCTGGTGCAATATGATAAATATCTATTGCAATAGATTATTAACCTATTGCTACAAAACCTGAACTTGATTTCAATAGACATGTTGTCTGTTGCAATAGGGTAATATCTGTTCTAACAGATTATTAACCTGTTGCATTAGAACGCGAACCTGATTCTAACAGATGGTAAATATCTATTGCAACATATTAGTAACCTGTTGTGATAGAATCCGACCTCAATTCCACCAGACCGTAGTCTGTTGCAACATGTAAGTTATCTATCACAACAGGTTAATTATCTATTAGAACATGTCACTCATCTATTGAAATCAGCTTCAAAAGTGCCTTAGTACTGTAACATCAATCCCAATAAATATATAGTCTGTTGCAACATATGATTCACCTGTTACAACAAATGACTCATCTGTTGAAATCAGGTTCAGGAGCGTAACATGAATACCAACAGGTAAGTAATCTGTTATGAATAATTACACATCTGTTGGGATTCATTTATAGCACTATGAAATAACTATTAACTTTTTGTTAACAAATGACTTTATTTATGTACCACTAATGGAGAGATCAATAATAATAGGGGTGGATTATCATGGTCAATGGATCGATAAGAGTAATCGATATATATGGCATTGAAACGAGGGTGAAATGCTAGAGACGATAGCTATTACAATCCAAAGTGATGTTTTGTATGATATTTTGTGAAATTAATCATCAGTTATTATGGACTAAATTATCAATCGGAAGAACTCGTCATCATCTACATGCACTGCTCCTTTGAAAATCAGAGGATGTTGCCTTTTAAATAACTGATCAACTTTGGTTGCATTCTTATCTTAGAGATTCATCCAGGCTGGTGTTAAGGGTGTTTGTGGTTGAAAAGATGAGAGAGAATGAGAACCAAAATGTAGAAGAAGAAGAACAACAAGACATATTTGATGATAGGTTGGATGATTTAGACAAGAATAGTCTATATGATGATCAAACACATACGCCTGTTGATGCGACCAATACGATGTGCAATTCTTCTCAATCGACACAGTCTAGAAATTTTTAAGACTATGAGACCGACTTTTTTATTGGAATGTCATTCAAGGACAAGAATGAAATATCTACCACTTTGTTTATTTCTTACTTAAAAAAAGATTTCAGAATAAAGAAGGTGATTAATTTGAGCAGTGTCTTTTGCTTCAAATGTGCTAATTCGAACTGCAAGTGGTAGTTGAGAGCGGTAAAGTATGCAAGTTCTGACAGATTCGTCATTCATAAACATGAAAAGCATTATGCATGTGGTTTGAAGCATATCTTGGGCCAAAATCCTCATGCCACGACAAAGGTCCTCGGTGAATATTTCGGGAGTAGTTTTCTCGATGGCAAAGGCCCTTCAACAAGGGTTATGGTAAATCAACTCCTTATGGAATTGGGTGTCCTGGTCAGTTATTAGAAGATATATACGACCATGAGGATTGATAATGACTTGGTTAGGACACACGAGCATGGGTATGCATTCTTGGACGCCTACCATTACATGATTAAATCCCAGAAGTAAGACGACATTGCATCTTGATGAAAATGGAAGTTTCAAGTACTTTTTTGTATCCTATGGTGCTTGGATTCAACGTTTTTGACATTTGAGAAAAAGCATAGATGTCGACGATACCTTCTTGAGGAGCAGGTATAATGGAGTTCTGCTAGTGATGGTGGCACAGAATGCGGATAATCACATCTTTCCTGTCGCTTTTGTGTAGCGGACAAGGAATATGATGCCTCTTATGGATTTTTTTGAATATATGCGAAGCTGCATTGAAGATACCGAAGATTTATGTTTCGTATCAGATAGGCATCCAAGTATTCAAAAGATAGGTTCACATTTCTTCACTTCAACTTACTTTGGTTATTACATCAGGCATCTTGGAGAGAACATTCGAACCAACTATCACAATGAAACGGTCATGACCCTTTTCTATAGAGCAGCTAAACCATATAGTAGATAGGACTTTTTAGACCATTTCAATCAAATAATGGATGTGAATCCCAAGGTAACAGAATTTCTCATACATATTGGTTTCGATAGATGGACCCAGGCATTTTGTCCTACAAATAGGTACATTCTTATCGATTTTAATGTCTTGTTTGAGTTACAAGTTTAGTATGATGTCGTACTAAGTGATTCTTTTGTATAGGTACAATATTATGACATCAAACATAGCTGAATAGATGAATTCATTGTTTGGCCATGAAAGAGAATTTCCCATCAATGCCATGTTTGAAAAAATAAGCCAGAAGTATGGTGAATTTTTTAACGAAAGGCGTGTGCAGTTCAAATGCCCAAAAAAAAGAACCCGACTTTTTCTTGAAATCAAAAAAATAATATCAATGAATTTCAGTTTAGGGAATATGTTATTACCTCATAAAATAGCTGATTACAAATTTAGTATCACTGGTCATGGTGATGTTGCCACAGTCGATCTTCAAACAAGATCTTGTACGTGTAGAGTTTTTGACTTGGACAAAATACCCTGTCCACATGCTATGGCAGCGCTTCAAGCTCAATACGTTCACAAATATGGAGCTGAAGTTTACGAACACTCCTCTCAATATTATTCAGTAAAAAAATATGAAATGACATGTAGTGGGCATATTACTCAGGTTCCTCCTGAAGAATCTTGGGTTGTTCCTGCAGAGCTTATGAAGAGTTTAACAGCTCCTCCATATATTGACCTAAGCACTATCAAACTAGGAAGAAAGCCATATAAGAGAAGGTGTGGAGTCGGAGAATCATTTTTATCATAAAGAAATAAGTGCTCCGTATGTAAGCGCGCTGGACACAAAAGAACTACATGTCCGAATCTTAATCCACTATGATCATTGTTGTGAATGTAATGTTATCATTTATTATATATAAAATATCTTTTTAATAAATTGTGCATCAATAAAAAGAGGCAAAACATGAACTGTTCAACAATACAGCAGACCACAAGTATTTTCAATAGATTACCCATCTATGGCAACAAATGGACATTAGCTGGAAGAACACAATATAGTTCCATAAAATTGGAATGTTCCTCCAATAGATGATAAATCTGCCACAACAGATGGATAATCTGTTGACAAAAATCCAACCGATGATCAATCTGTTTTAACACATGATCCATCTGTTGAAAGAACTCAAAAGCCAAAATTTTTATTGCTACTGAATTCAAAATTGCTCCTTACCTCCAACCGTCGACATGTTAACATGTAAAATATTTATAAGAAGAAATAGACAAAATGAAAATTGAATAACAATTAAAAAGCCAAAGTCGACTAAAAATAAAGTTTTTATTAAATGAAAAATAAAATACATTAGGTATAGATCCGATATAGAAAAATTAAAATACATACGCTAAAAGAAAAAACACATTTTAATTATTATTATTATTATTATCATCATCATCATTAATGAATGCCGGCTAATCAACTCGCAGCAGGGTCCTCATCAGCCTCTGTATCTCTCTGAACATTGTCTCTCTCATGGAGACCAACTCCCTCTGTAGGTTGTTGACCTGTCTCTGAAGTTTTGCACTGTGTCATATAGAATAGCAATGTCCCAAATAGGATCACCCATATCTAGAACACGCATGAATTAACAAATGTAAAGAAAAGAGTCCAAATGTAAGACAATGTATACTACAAACTAGTAGATTTACACCAAAAAAAAACTTACCTCAACGATAAATGAATATGCTTTTTGAAGAGAAGTTGTTGAATATGTCACACGAAAATAAAAAATACAAGAAATAAATAAAGTTTAGCTGATTCATCAGTTGCAACAGATAGAGAATTCGATTCATCAGCTGTTTTAAATGTGCTAGATAAAAAGTCACGACTCTACCTCCTTTTAAATAGTTATCACATATATACAGATGAATAAACAATGTATGGTCTGACACAACAGATTTATAATCTGTTACAACATATGAATTATCTATTACGATAGATGGACCATATGTTGGAGGAAATGTTTTGATTTCTTCCAATAGCTGATTCATCAGTTGCAACAGATGGATATTTTGATTCATCAGCTATTTTAAATGTGTTAAGATAAAAAAGTCATGGCTCTTCACACCCTTTTTTTAATAGTCATCACATGCGTGCAGATGAATAAACAACACTGTAGTGTCTTTGATGGGGTAGGAAGAATAAGGTGTGTGCAATGGATCTACTTTCATACATGAGAGTTATGTATTATTGATCAGTCTACCGCGACAGATACACATAAAGTGCAATAATTTTATGAATGCAGTTTTTTACCGATTAGACTCTGATCTTTCAAATAAGATCCTACATTGCACAGTTTAGTTTGATAGGTACTAACTGATAAGATCGAAGGGTTCCAAGACGGTGGTTTCGATACCCTATTATAATTTAATGACAGTCTATGCTTATGTTTTGTGTCAAGATTGGGGAAGGATTTGAGTTTTTGGCGGCATTGTAATTATCCAATACTGATTGGACCAGTTTTCATGGCACAATAGACTTCTTGAAAGGCCTCCAAAGCCTCGTACCACAGGAAACAACGATGGAACCAATAGAAATTCTCATATTCTAAATTTATATAGATGGATTGCTGGAGGAGACTATTATACATTAGTAGATGCTTTGGAGAATACTTGTGCAGGAAGAGAGCGGTGGAGAAGGACATATATCATCTCAAATCCTGTTTAAGAGGAAACGTAGGGGAGCGACCAAGGAAATTCTAGAGAATTTGGCCGATGAAATTGACATAAGAAACGGAAAAACTGGATGAGCTTTAAATGTGGAAGTGTATCCAAATATAAAAATCCACCAGTCGTTGAGAAAAAAAAGAATGGTCAACAGGATTGGAGTTGGACACTTTGCTAGAGAATGCAACTAGTGAGCGTGGCCTCAATGAAGACTCTCACAAAGCGCAGGACCAGAACTCTAAGGAAGAATTTCACGAGCACAGACCTTTATGGCTTTGTTTAGCACAAACCTAAATTAAAAGTACGGGATCAAGCCAAGGTGGAAATTTCTCAAGTTAAACTTGCATCCCATGCCTCCTATTTATGGCTCGCGAAACTTCTTCCATAGAGTTCTGGTCCTTCTCTTTGTAAGAGTCTTCATTGAGGCCACACTCACTAGTTGCATTCTCTAGCAAAGTGTCCAGCCCCAGTCCTGTTGACCATTCTTCTTTTACTTCAATGACTGATGGATTTTCATTTTTGGATATGCTTTCACATTCGCAGCTCATCCAGTTTTTTCATTTTTCATGTCAATTTCATCAGCCAATTTCGCTACACTTTCCTTCCTACCTTGTGTTTCCTCTTAAATAAGGTCTGAGATGATATATGGCCTTCTTAACCTCCCCCTTCCCGTACAACTATTCTCCCAAGCACCTATTATTGTATAATAGTCTCCTCCAGCAACCCATCCATATAAATTTAGACTAGAAGAATTTCTATTGGTTCCATCGGTGTTTGCTATAGTGAAAGGCTTCAGAGTCCTTTCAAGAAGTCCATTGAGCCATTAAAATTGGTCTAATCACTATTAGATATTTACACTGCCGCCAAAAACTAGAACCTTTCCCCAAACTTGACACAAAAACATGAGCATAAATGGTCATTGAATTATAACAGGGTATTGACACCACCTACTTGGTCCCTCATCCTTACCGGTTTGAACCTATCAAACTTAACTATAAAATACCATATCTTATTTGAAGAATTGACGCCTAATAGGTAAAGAACAAAAATTCACAAAATCATTGTATTGGATGTTTGTTTTCATGATAGGTTGATAAGTAATACATACCTCCCACATATGAAGTGGTTCCATCTGTAATCAGTTTGTTCCTCTAAACCCATCTTTACTCTAGCCTTTAATGCTGGTTGGGTAAAACTGGATCCAGTTTCACTTCCTTTTATCTACAAACAAGAGAAATACATTTGATGTCAAACAAGAGAATAAGAAAAAGAACATTACAAAAGGGTAACACAAAATTGAGAAAATCAACAAATGACCAATCTAATGCAATAGATTGCCCATCTGCTCAACCGATGAGGCATCTGTTGCAATGGATGGATGACATATTGTAACAGATGGGTCATCTATTGGAATAAATTAAACCAGCCTTGCTACGGGTTTGATTTCTTCAAATAGTTTCTCTATTGTACAAAAGGGTAATACAAAATTGAGTGAATCGACAGATGACCAATCTGATGCAACAGATTACCCCTCTGTTCAACCGATGAGGCATTTTACAACAGTTATAAAAATAATGTTTTGTTCATTCAAGACTTAAAAGTCACCTTTCCTTCAATTTTCTCAATAAATAGGAAACTAGTAATGGGTAAATCATCAATAGGAACAAATGTAAATATCTAATTTAAATGACATACAAAGAAGAAGATGAGGCGGAAAGAGCAATAGTGAACCATACCTGCAATGTATAAAAATCAAAGGGATCAGAACATCCAGTTTAGTTGAAAAAAGATATTGATCGATTCATACCTGAAAGGATCCTCATCCGAAAGAAGAGAGAAAAAAGAGGCAAAAAGGAAAGAAAGAGAATTGAGAATAAAGAAGAAAGAGTGATAGATGAGTTTAGTCGTCTTGAGTCTTATGTTATGGATGAACGAGAGAGTATTCTTATAGATATGGTTTTTAAATATTCATTAATAACTTTTGACTTTTCAGGGGCAAGAGGAGATGGTGACATTGAAAAGACTAGATAAGACTACTCGCTCACGAGATTTTTGAGTTATCCAAGTAATATTTTTTACCGCCTTAGTATAACTATTTTATTTTTTTTATCTCGGACAGGAAATACCTAAATTACTTTTTAAATAAAAAAGGGTCTTTAAACATCTCAATACAACAGATAACAATTTCTATTTGAAAATTTCCAGAGCTCGGTCATCCATCGCAACAGATGTGTAGTATGTTTCAACAGATGATTTAATTTGTTTGATTAATTCCAATAGAATATACATCTGTTGCAACAGTTTGAACATTTGCTTTTATACAATTTTAATTGATTTCACATATTAGACTAATTCCTTTAGGGGTCGTTTGATAGAGTGTATTGTAAAATATAATGCATGCATTAGTTAATGTGTATTACTAGTACCTTGTTTGGTATGACTTTTTACCTCTGTATAACTAATGCCAGCATTAGTTATACACTCTATTGTGTACTAGGAAATACGCTCTATTTCCTATGTATTAGTAATACAAAGAATTTAAACACATGCATCAACTTATTAAATGACCTTAATACCCATAAATTTCCCTCTCAAAATATTTCACCATTCCTTTTCCCGCCATTTTAATTTGCACTAGTGTGTTTTTTCAAAACATTTCACATTTTTTTTCCCCACTATATGAATTTATAACAATGAATGGTTAATTTAAATAACTATAACATATTTTTTCTTTGCTTCGAGAGTCTTTAAAAAGATTTTAAAAAAAATTGAGACTATTTCTTAATTTTACATCTTGCATTTTTTTTCCGACTATGTTAACCCGCCGGCATAAGATTTTTGCCCAAATATGAAGGTCTTCCAATTAATCCTATATCTCTATAATAGTTCAACAATATTAATTATGTTTGAAATAACAAAAGAACTTTGTTGCAAGAAAGTGTACAAAATCAAAGACGGGTATTTTTGTAAACAAAAATTTCTTTTATAGTAATTATGTAAGATGTATTATTTATTATACATCAAACGAAGCAATGTATAAGAAATAATACACACATAGCTAATACAAGCATAAATAATACAAGTATTACTAATGCAAGCATTACTAATACACTATATTTTGCATTGTTCTTATACACTCTACCAAATGACCCCTAATTGATTAATCTAGGACTAGGGGTGAGTTCTTATAGGGTCAACTACAATTTCAATTGAGTCTTTTGGAAATTAAATAATGATACGGTATAGTGTTCCTCTCAACCAGATTCGTCGATCGATCACTCTGAGCTGAATCGATTCTTACTACCTCATATGTTAGACCAATACCTTAAATTGATTAATCTAGGACCAGGGGTGAGTTCTCATAGGGTCAACTACAACTTCTATTGAGTCTTTTGGAAATTGAATGATGAGACGGTATTGCGTCCCTCCCGATCATAGTCATCGATCGATCACTCTGAGCTGAACCAATTCTTACCACCTCATATGTTAGACCAATACCCTAATTGATTAATCTAGGACTAGGGGTGAGTTCTCATAGGATCAAATACAACTTCAATTGAGTTTTTTGGCAATTAGATAATGAGATGGTATTGCATTTCTCCCGACCAGAGTCATCGATCGATCACTCTGAGCTAAATTGATTCTTGCTACCTTATATGTTAGACCAATACCTTAAATTGATTAATATAGGACCAGGGGTGAGTTCTCAGAGTGTCAACTACAACTTTAATTGAGTCTTTAGGAAATTAAATGGTAAGGCAGTATTGCGTTCCTCCCGACTAGAGTCGTCGATCGATCACTCTAAGCTAAACCTATTCTTACCACCTCATATGTTAGACCAATACCCTAATTGATTGATCTAGGATTAGGGTTGGGTTCTCATAGGGTCAACTACAACTTCAATTAAGTATTTTGGCAATTGATTGATGAGACGTTATTACATTTCTCCCGACTAGAGTCATCGGTCGATCACTCTAAGCTGAATTGATTCTTACTACCTCATATGTTAGAACAATACGTTAAATTGATTAATATAGGACCAGGGGTGAGTTCTTATAGGGTCAACTTTAACTTCAATTGATTCTTTTTGGCAATTGAATGATTAGACGGTATTGCATTTCTCTGACCAAAGTCGTCGATCGATCACTCTGAGCTGAATCGATTCTTACTATCTCATATGTTAGACCAATACCTTAAATTAATTAATCTAGGACCAGGGGTGAGTTCTTATAGGGTCAACTACAACTTCAATTGAGTCTTTTGGCAATTGAATGATGAGACAACATTGCGTTCCTCCCGACCAGAGTTATCGATTGATCACTCTGAGCTAAACCAATTCTTACTACCTCATATGTTAGACCAATACCCTAATTGATTTATTTAGGACCAGGAGTAAGTTCTCATAGGGTCAACTACAACTTCAATTGAGTTTTTTGGAAATTAAATGATGATATGGTATTGCGTTCCTCCCGACTAGAGTTATTGATCGATTACTCTGAGCTGAACCGATTCTTACTACCCCATATGTTAGACTAATACCTTAAATTAATTAACGTAGGACCAGGGGTGAGTTCTCATAGGGTCAGCTACAACTTCAATTGAGTCTTTTGGCAATTGAATAATGAGATGGTATTGCATTCCTCCCAACCAGAGTCATCGATCGATCACTCTGAGCTGAACCGATTCTTACCATCTCATATGTTAGACCATTACCCTAATTGATTAATCTAGTGCCAGGGGTGAGTTCTCATAGGGTCAACTACAACTTTAATTGAGTCTTTTGGCAATTAAATGATGAGACGGTATTGCGTTCCTCCCGACCAGAGTCATTGATCAATCACTCTGAGATGAACCAATTCTTACCACATTATATGTTAGACCAAAACCTTAATTGATTAATCTTGGACCAGGGGTGAGTTCTCATAGGGTCAATTATAAGAGATGTCAGCCCCTATTTGATAATTTACAATAGATGGGTAATCTGTTGCGACATGTGAATCCACTTGATAATTTACAACAGATGGATAATCTATCGTAATAAATTACTTAATCTATTTGATAATTTGCAATAGATGAGTATCTGATATAATAGGTTGAACATTTATTTTTATACATTCTCAATTGAGTTCATATACCTAAATTGATTAATCTAGGACCAGGGGTGGGTGAGTTCATAGGGTTAACTAAAACTTCAATTGAGTCTTTTGGCAATTGCATGTTGAGAGGGTTAAAAATTACGAATATCTTTTATAATTTTAAAAAATAATTAAGATCAATTCGGACCAAATTAACACTTTCAAAACTTGTCATTCTTTTCCAAAATACAAATCAACCCATATCCATTTGCGAGAAAAATATTTCATTATCTTAAATCTCTAGTTCTTGCTTTTTTCTTTTTCTCACTCAATTATACAGTAAAAACAACAACTACAACTACTCAACAAATTGCTCTACCCTTCACAACAAATTAATTTTCTTCTCAATTTTCGACCACATAGGTGTTGTTTTTGACTTTATTCTTGCTTGTATTAGTTGTTTTCTCTGTCTTCATAGGTAACAGAGTTCAAAAAGAGTTGTATATTTGTTATTTTTTTTAAAACATAAGGGATTAAAGTTAATGATGAAAAAGAAAACTTTTAGTTGTATTATCGTCGAGAATGAATTTACAATTTTGAATTTTGATGGTAAAATCATAGGAAAAACTCAAGAAAACCCTAGTTTCTATCGCATTGTTTCGTTGACTGTTGTAGTATTCTTGGATGGTGTTTATGGTAATTGTAGTGGTGGTGGTCATCATTATGGTGGCACTGGTGGTGGTATTGGTTGGTGGTGTTTATAGTGGCATTGGTTTATGGCATTTGTGGTGGTTGTCGGTGGTGTCGGTATTCATAATATTTGTGGCATTGATTGGTGGTGTTTTTGGTGGTGGTGGTTGTTGGTGTGTCGTTATTTGTGGTGTTTTGTAATACCCCAATTTGCTGAACCGGAACTCTACATGGTGCTTATGCCCCCAAATGACCATAAGCTAATCCATGACTAATATCTGTACCTGTATACTGCATAAAATACTGAATAATGCGGAAGCATACACTGAAAGTCCATAAGGTTCAATACTAAACATAACATGGATAAGATAACATCTGTGGGGGTAATGCAATACCCAAAACAAAATTGTACAACACTGAAGTCTGAAACATAATACTCTGCATCTAGTCTGAAAGCCTCTACTGTCTGAATAATCTGAGTAAAGAGTTGATGGGACATGTCCCCAACTAACTCCAACTAATAACTACTCAATGAAATAGTGGAGAAATAATCATGTCCTCGAAGGATGAGGACTCACATCTATTTTTACTGTTGAGACTGGAATCTACTATTGATCTAGAACTCGTGTCTCTGAACCTATGATGTAACATAAAAAAAAAGCACCATAACGCAAATGCGTCAGTACAATAGAATGTACTGAGTATACATGTGAGGTAGGCTAATGCAAGGGTTAACATGCATGAATAATGCTAGATGACTGTCTAACATGAATGCGAGAATGTATACATAAATACGTAACTGTAACTGACACTCTGATATCATGATTACTGAATCTAAATACTGATGACATGACATACTAATAACTAAAAAAACTGATAGCAAAAATAGCTGTATCTGAATGTAATTGATTACATGGGTGACTGTATCTGACAGTCCTGAATCTGATGGAACAAATTGAGTTATTTATTGTATCTGAGTCGACTGTATCTAATAGTCTTGAATATGAAAAACTATCTAAGTTTTTTTACTGAGACTGGTACTGAAACTGTAGGAGGTAGTATTTAACCAACATGCCACTGATACACCATTATGACTGAGTTGGGGTCCAATCTGTAACCCAATTGGAAGGTTATCAATACTGTGCCACTGGTAAGGACGAGCTGTGGGTTACCCTTATTTGATAGTATCCCCAAAAGAGAATGGTGGGGCCTTTATTTAACAATGCTTATCCACCCTATTAACCCTCATTGGACAGTGTTGATGTCTCAACCTATGCTGGCTACATAGTTCTGGAATGCAAGGATGACTTCTAAGGATCACACCCTCATTTGATAGTGTGTGTCCCCATTCTTGGGTTCACTCGGTGCTAATTTCTACTCCCATCTGAATGGACACTGTACATGATTTACTGATTTGAACATGAGCTGAATTACTAAGTTCCGTTGACTGACAGAATACTGCTGATATCTGACAACTGAATGAGTCATGAGATCATGGAGAGTTTTCCTGAGTCATAAGACTTCTGAAGTCTAAGAATTCATAGCTTGACTGAGAGTATCATGAAAACATGACATGGCTCTAGGTACACAGCTAATGTTTCGGGTACAAGTACCCCCAGTACTCGATGGAAGGAAACGGACAAAGCATGACTTACTTGAATACATAATAATCATCATAATACATTTACTGAAGCATTTCATCAAACATGTGATAGGTATAAGCTTGTACGTACATGGAGATTTTGATGATATCATGCTAATTAGAAACTTTCCCTTCATATAGGCATTCAACCAAACACATAGTAGGCATAGAATGTGTAAACAATATCATACAATAATTAACTGTCGTGATTCAATTCCAATTTAATCATTCAAGGGTTTCATGAATCTATACATTACAAATCAACCCATATGGAATTTAACACTCATTCATGGAATATAATTCAATTTCTTATTATCAACATAAACAAAAACAGCACTATCATGAAATTCATAAGAAAAATCCATAACTTGAATTTAGAAAAGGGATTCTTGGGCTTCATGGACGAAAGGAGTCTATGAATGAACACTATGCATACCTTAGTTCGTGATTTCGTGAAGATTGATGGTGAAACCTTCTTGAATTTAAATCTCCAATAGAAACCCTAGCTTGTTCTTTAGAGCAACTTGAGAGGAAATTGTATATTTTTGGTGAAGAATAGCTAAATCACGTGTTATTGGGTTTAAATAGGGATAGGAAATTGGCCCTTTTAACCCTGGACGCGTCATTTAATTTCAGTAAAATTTTCTCGAACTAGGCCCCTGGCGCGACGCGGCGTTATCGCGCCGTGTCACTAAAAATTGACAATTAGGAAATTGAGGGATGGCACGACATGGAGCCATCTCGTTACCCTTTTCTTCGTGACCTGGAACTTTGGCGCGAGGCGGGGGAAGTCGCGTGAGATACTAAAAAAAAGGACAATTCTGAATTTGAGTGCTGGCGCGACTTGTCATAATTACGGACACCTACTGGAAATTGCCAAATGCCATTTCCTCTTGTGGCGAGGTACGCCACTGACTAATATGGCGCTATTTTACGATGGGAACTTGAAATAGTCATAACTTCTTACCCGGTTATCGGATTTAAGTGAATCATATATCGATGGAAAACTTATTGAATTTTCCTCATGAAAAAAGTGAAAATCTTGAAAATTCCTCATGGAATAATTATCCTTCACTTTAGAAGCTAATACTTGGCATTCTTGGGATGAAGTTTTCTAGAAAATTTTGGGGTATTACAATATATCCTCTTTGAGAACATTGGTCCTCGAATGAGACTGACTGAGAGGGCAAACAATAAGCTGAACATGAACTGAACATAAATAACTGGAACATGATCGAATGACTGACAAGCTGATTATAACATTGTAACTGATCCATGAATGCATGACTGAATGTTTCGAGGAACTTAGTTTCTCACAATGAGAATGCATTTCTGATGCATAATTATATAACTGAGCTGATATATGAATGCAAGACTGAATATGCAATAGTACTTGATACCAAGTTTATACTGGGAACATGAACATGAAATTGAATACCAAGTTCCTGATGAACACTAATCATGAAACTGAGTAATATTAAGGAGAACTGTTACCTTGAGCTTGATCTGAGTTGGCGGAGAAGAGGTGAGGATACTTGGTACGCATGTCTACTTCTGCTTCCCAAGTAGCTCCCTCGACGGACTGATTTTGCCAAAGAACTTTAACTAGAGGGACTTCTTTGTTCCTTAATCTACGAGTCTGATAGTCTAAGATTTCGACTGGAATCTCTAGAATAGGGACTACGACGAGGGGTCACCAATGCACTTCTTGAGCAAAGAGAAATGAAAGACTGGATGAACTGAGGCGAGATCTGAGGGCAATGAGCTGATAAGCTACCTTGCCAAAACGATTGAAAATCTTGAAGGGACCGACATATCGGGGACTGAGCTTTCCTTTTTTATCGAATCTCTTCACCCCTTCATGGGAGAGATCTTTAGATACGCATGATCACCAACCTCAAACTCAAGATCTTTTGTATGAACATCCGCATAAGATTTCTGTCAGCTTTGAGAAGCCTAGAGTCTTTCTCTGATTAACTGGACTTTTTCTAAGGTGTCGAATACTAAGTCAGGACCTATGACTGAGGCCTTACTAACTTCAAACCAACCAATTGGAGATCTACATCTCCTACCATAGAGAGCTTCGAATAGATCCATCTGAATACTAAAATAATAGCTGTTGTTGTATGCAAACTCAATCAAAGGAAAGTGGTCATCCCAACTTCTCTTGAAATCAATTGCACATGCCCTTGGCATATCTTCTAAAGTTTGAATGGTCCTTTTTGCTTGACCATCTGTCTGAGGATGGAAGGCTGTATTGAGATGAACTTGGGTATCAAGACCCTTTTAAAATGCTTTCCAAAAATAAGAGGTGAACTAGGTACGTCTATCTGAGATACTGGACAACGAAATACCATGCTATCTGACCAACTCCTTGATATAGAGTTTGGCATAATCCTTTATTGAATAATAGGTATGAACTGGAGGAAAATGAGCTAATTTGGTCATTTTTTCTACAATGACCCAGACTGAATCATACTGATGACGAGTTTGAGGCAAACCTATCACGAAGTCCATGTTCACAACTTCCCACTTCCAAGTAGGAATACTGAACTCCTACATGGACCCACTAGAATTCTGATGCTCTATCTTAACTTGCTTACATAGAGAGAACTTAGCCATAAACTCTGTAATGTCTCTCTTCATCCCACTTCACCAATAGATTTCCCGCAAGTCGCGGTACATCTTTGTGACCCCTAGATGAATAGAGTAGCACGCATTATGCACTTTTGGAAAAATTTGTTGCCTGAAGTCGTCTATAACTGGAACATAGAGATGACGCTGACAATGTAAAACACTATCTCCCCCTTGAGAGAAAACCTCTACTTTCTGATCCTGAACGAACTCTTTCTACTTGATAAGGCTGGGATCTCTATCTTGCTTTTCTTTTACCTCGGAAACTAGAGATGATTCTAAACTTCTTTGAACACGTACACCACCCTCTGCAGAATCGACTAAGAGAACGGACTTTTTGAGCTAACTTTTTCTTACTATCCTCCACATTAGAAACACTATCCATGGATAGCCTATTGAGAGCGTCGGCCACTACGTTGGCCTTGCCCGGATGATAGAGGACACTCATGTCATAGTCTTTCAAGAGCTCTAACCACCTTCTCTGACAAAGATTGAAATCTTTTTGAGAAAAGACATACTGAAGACTTTTGTGATCTGTGAACACATCTACATGAACTCCATAGAGATAATTCCTCCAAATCTTCAAGGCAAAGACTATGGCTTCTAACTCAAGATCATGAGTAGGATAATTCCTCTCATAGGGCTTAAGCTGTCTGGAGGCGTAGGCTATGACCTTATCATGCTGTATGAGGACACAACCCTAACCTACTCTGGATGCATCATAATACACCACGAACCCATATGAACAAACTGGAAGAGCTAAGACTGGGGCTGAGGTAAGTCAAGTCTTTAACTCCTAAAAACACTTATCACAAGGGTCTGACCACTAAAACATGACTTTCTTCTAAGTCAATCTGGACATAGGGGTTGCAATAGATGAAAATCCTTCAACAAACCATCTGTAATAGCCAGCCAAACACAAGAAACTCCTGATATCTAATGGAGAGATAGGTCTTGGCAAATTTCTTACTACTTTGATCTTTGGAGGATCAACTCTAATGCCATCATCAAAAACGATGTGACCAAGGAATGCTACTGACCTTATCCAAACGCTTACTAAATTTGGTGAATAGGTGATGATCTCTGAGAGTCTAAAGTACTATTCTGAGATGGTCTGCATGATCGCGCTCAGTACGAGAATACACTAGAATATCATCTATGAAGACTATGATGAACATGTCCAAGTACTGCTTGAACAAGAAGTTCATCAAGTCCATGAAAGCTGTTGGGGCATTGGTCAGACCAAATGACATGACTAAGAATTCAAAGTGACCATACCGAGTATAAAAAGCTATTTTTGGAATGTCACTTTCTCTAACTCTGAACTGATGATAGCCAGATCTGAGGTCTATCTTAGAGAAATAGCTGGCACCTTGAGGTTGGTCAAATAAGTTATTGATTCTGGGAAGAGGATACTTGTTCTTGACTGTGACCTTATTGAGTTGATGGTAATCAATGCACATTCTGAGAGAGCCGTCTTTCTTGCGTACGAATAATACTAGAGCTCCCCATGGGGAAATACTGAGACTGATGAATCCCTTATCTAAGAGATCCTTCAATTGTTTTTTTAGTTCTCTGAGTTCTGTTGGTGTCATTCTGTATGGCGGAATAGAGATGGCTCAGTATTTGGAAGGATATTAATGCCGAAGTCTATTTCCCTTTTGGGAGAAATTCTTGGAAGATCTTCGGGAAAGACATCTAAATATTCATTCACTACTAGGACTAATTCAAGGCTGGGAGTTTCAGAACTAGTGTCCTTAACTCAAACAAAATGATAGACACTTTCTTTAGATATCATTTTCCATGCCCGAAAGGTAGGAAACAAGCTGACCCCCAAAACCGGATACACTACCTTTCACTCAAGGATGAGTTCATTTGAAAACTAAAACTGGACTATTCTACTTCTGCCATCGACTATGGCATAGCAGGAATAAAGCTGCTAAGTCTGCTGAAGTGACTTTCTAAAATATCATAATCGGGCAGTTCCTATATACCCACCAGTCTATGATGGTTTTGTTCACTGGGGTAGAGACTGAGAAGGGCTCTACTAGGATTTTGGGATTGATTCCAAAATCTCCTCTTATATAGGGAGTAACAAAAAACAAAAAAGCTCCTAGATCTAGCAAAGCATAAACATGCACATGAAAGATCTATAATGTACTAGTAACTACATCAGGAGAATTTTTCTGATCTTTTCGGGTCGGAAGACTATATAGTCTATTTGGGCATTGCCTTCTAGTAGCACTGGTGGTAGCACCCTGCTGATTCAGATGACCGAACTGAGCTAAAGAGTAGAGATGACTCTGATAACCTAACTAAGGAAAGTCTCTGACTTTGTGACCTGGCTTTCCACAACCAAAATAGACATCGCTGCCAGCTCTACAAGCACCCTTATAGTTCTTACCACAAGTTTGACAAAGGGGATTAGTTCAGGCATTGTTGACACTGCCCTGAGACTTAGATCCTGGCACTCTATCTATAAACTTAGGAGCTGGAGCACTGGCTGAAGAAGGAGCTGGAACTGATGACTTAGGATAAAACTGAGAACGATTTCCTCCTTCTGATTTAGGCTGACTAAAATTAAAGCTACCTATCCTATCTTTCTTATTCTGCTTTTCCCTTTACTTAATTTTCTTCTCCTCTATCTACTGAGCATGGGTTATAAGTCTGCCTAAAGTTATGTCATTATTTTGCATGGCAGATCTGCACTTAATAACCACGCTATCATTTATCCCTGAAGCGAACTTACTACTCTTTCACCATTATATTGCCCTGCCTGAGGTTGATAAATTCTAACACCTTAGCCTATCTAAGCTCTTGGGGAAAGAATCTATTTAAGAATGTAGTGAAAAACTCCTCCCACTCTATCGAACCTACATTATCTGACCTTTTTGACTTCTACAGTTTGAACCAAGTATGAGCCACATCTTACAACTGGTATGTGACTAAGCACTCTCAACAGTAGTCACCCCCATGATGCCTGTCACTTTCTAAACTTGATCAATGAATTCCTGAGGGTCTTCATCTACTTTAGACTCATGAAAGGATGGAGGATTCATTCGGGTGAAGTCTCGAATCCTAGCTGAAGCTTAGTTGGCCACTGGGTTGGTCGGAACGATAGTTGGTCGCTTATTATAGGCAGCTACTGACTGAGCAAGGGTAGTAAATACAGTCCTGAACTCCACATGAGAAACATGATTGCCCAAAGGTTCTTCGGGCTGAGGGGCTGACTGATTTCTTTTCTTAGGAGGCATATTCTGAAATAAAGAGAAAAAATAGATTAGACTGAGAGGTTGACTTGTGATTATGCTCACTGGCACGACATGAATACTGAAATAAGGGAAACTATTCCTAAACATCTCATAGCCTCTTGCACATAAATATGGCGTGCAACACACCCATGTACAAGACTCTACTAGATGTAGCTTTTAGACTTCATAGGACTCTATTGAACCTTAGGCTCTGATACCAAGTTTGTAACAACCCGATTTGCTGAACCGGAATGCTATATGGTGCTCATGACCCTAAAGGATCACAAGCTAACCCATAACTAATATCTTTACCTGTATACTCTATAAAATACTGAATACTGCAGAAACATGCACTGAAAGGCCATAAGGTTCAATACTGAACATAACATAGACGAGATAGTATCTGTGGGGTAATGCAATACTAAAAAAAACTATAAAACACTGAAGTCTGAAACATAATAGTCAGCATATAGTCTGAAATCCTCTACTGTCTAAATAATCTAAGTAAAGAGTTAGTGGGATATGTCCCAAACTAACTCCAACTAATAACTAATTAATGAAATAGTGAAAAAATAATCATGTCCTCGAAGGATGAGGACTCACTTCTATTCTGACTGCTAAGACTGGAATCTACTGTTGATCTGGAACTCATGTCTCTGAACCTATGGTGTAACATAAAAAGAAAGCATCATAGTGCAAATGCATTAGTACAATGGAATGTACTGAGTATACATGTGAGGTAGGCTAATGCAAGGGTTAACATGCATGAATAATTCTAGCTGACTGTCTAACATGAATGCGAGAATGCATACCTAAATACGTAACTATAACTGACACTGTGATATCGTGATTACTGAATCTGAATAATGATGACATGACATACTAATACCTGATAAAATTGATAGCATAAATAGCTGTATCTGAATTTAACTGATAACATGGGTGACTGTATCTGACAGTCCTAAATCTGATGGAACAATATGAGTTCCTTATTGTATCTGAGTCAACTGTATCTGACAGTCTTAAATCTAAAGAACTATCTAAGTTTTTTTACTGAGACTGGTACTGAAACTATGGGAGATAATATTTAATCGACATAGCCCTGATACGCCATTATGCCTGAGTTGGGGTCCAATCTGTAAACCCAATTGGAAGGATGTCAATACCACGCCACTGGTAAGGACAAGTTGTGGGCGGCCCTTATCTGCAAGTATCCCCAAAAAAGAATGGTGGGGCCCTTATCTGACAATGCTTATCCACCTCATCAACCATCTTGAATTAAAATCTCCTATAGAAACCCTAGCTTGTTCTTGAGAGAAAGTTGAGAGAAAATAGTATATTTTGGATGAAGAATAGCTAAATCATGTGTTATTGGAAGGGGTAGGAAAGTGACCCTTTTAACCCTGGATGCATCATTTAATTTCAGTAAAATTTTCCCTAACTGGGCCCTTGGCGCGATACAGTGTTAGCGCGTCGTGTCACTAGAATTTGACAATTGAAAAATTGAGGGATGGCATGACGTGGAACCATCGCGTTACCCCTTCTTCGTGACCTGAAACTTTGGCGCGACGCGGGGGAAGTCACGCTGAGATATTGAATAAAAGGACAATTCTGAATTTGAGTGCTGGCGCGATGCGCTATAATCATGGACACCTACTAAAAATTGCCAAATGGCATTTCCTCTTGTGGCGCGGTGCGTCACTGACTAATATGACACTGTTTCACGACGGGACCTTGAAATAGTCATAACTTTTTATCCGGTTATCGAATTTAAGTGAATCATATATCGATGGAAAGCTTATTGAATTTTCCACATGAAAAAAGTGAAAATCTTGAAAATTCCTCATAGAATAATTTTCCTTCACTTTAGAAGCTAATACTTGGCATCCTTGGGATGAAATTTTCTAGAAAACTTTGGGGTATTACATGTTTGTAATGTATTTTTTAAAATTTATGGATACATCCATTGTAATGTAAGTTTTGTTTTTCTGTTATTTGTAGGTAAAATTTATTCATACATCCCAGCATGATCCTATCAAAGCTCTTAGTATTGACAAGTTTCAAGTTACGATGCCTATAAATGACAAAAATACAGAAGAAAAGCTAATTGGTGAAATTATACTTAAATGTTATATGGGGAGTAAATTTATTTATTTTAGGAAAATTATGAAGGATGAAAACATAGACAGACTTTTTAATAAGTACTACTTTGGATACTTTATTGTGCTGGCTGAGGACGCCCTTGCCCGTTCCCCAATGAGGATGGTATATGGTCTTCTCAAGTGCAGGATCAAGTACGTGGGGGATGATGAAGATCCAAAGAGGGGGGCAGCAAAAAGATGGATAAAATCTAGGTCAACTACTGTGGCTTGCCAGTTTGTTTTGGCTTGCAAGAGTTTTCTATAGTGACGGGCTTGAGATGCCATTGTTTAGAAGAACCACCTATTGCCAAGGGAACACCCCGCAAAAGATCTAAGGCAAGAAAATGCAAGGAAAAATAGATGGGTCATTTGATATTGCTCGACGTGGCTATAAAGCATCGGATTTGTCGACAGATCTCATGGATAAAACCATACCAAAGTAGTACTGGGAGCAATTGTACTTAGTTTGGTTTGTCTATTCGATTATATTGGCAAGAGACACCAACAAGGTCATAGAAGATGATTTATTAGCGCATGCTGAGGATTTTGATAAATTCAATAATTATCCCTGGGGATATGACAACTTCTACTTGACTGTCCAATATTTACGGACAAAGCTATCCTCAGGGACGACCATATTATATGACTTTTCTTGGACTTTCATGGTAAAATTAATCACTATTTTAACTCATCCATTAAGTTATATTGAATATAGTTAGTTATTATGACATTTTTTTCTTGCTTCCTATTTACATTTTTTAAACTTGGGTATTTGAAGCCATTCCTCCCCTCCGAAAGTAGGTAATGGATTACCCGGATGAGGTTTCTCATCCAAGGATATTTAGGTAGTTGCCTACAAAGAGCAACACCAAAATCAAGGAGGCTGATCTCTTTAACCCTCTGGTTGATGCAACACATCTTCTTCAAGTAAAATAATTTTACTTAATGAAAGATATTGAACAGATGTTATATCTGATACACCAGATGGGACATCTGTTGCGACAGATTACCCGTCCTATGACAACTGATGCAACAGATGGATAATCCATTGTGATAGATGATTGATATCTTGCATCAGATTACCTATCCGTTACTTTGGTTCTTTGAACTCGACTCCTTAATGATTAACTATCTACTACAAATTATGCAATAAATGTGTAATCTAATATAACATATTGTTAATACACATACAAATCATCTGTTGCATAACATGTAACCCAATAGATTACCCATTTTGTGCAACTGGTGCAACATATTGGTAATCTATTGTGACAGATGATTGATAGTTTGCATCAGATTATCCATGTGTTGCTCTGGTTCTCTGGACCGACTAAAATAAATTTTAACCATCTACGACAAACTATGCAATAGATAGGTAATATGATACAACATATTGGTAATCTATTATAGAAGTTGACTATTAAAATGTTAACCCAACTCTAAAAATTATTGTATTATATGATTTAAATGTATCTGTCTTTTTTTCTAGGTTGTGCATTCATGGATCGTGCCTACTGAGGAGGAGTCATTGATGACTTCTTATATTGTTCTAGGTCATGTTGATACTATAGCAAACCCAACGGTGGATTTAATAAGGAAGGAATTGGCTGGAGCAACAACCATAAGAAGAGCAGTTAGGCAAGGTCAGCCTATTGTTAAGGCTCTTCATGACCAACCCACTAAGGCAGATCTGGGTGCTTCTTTGGGTGGAGTTGTTGGTATTTATGGAAGGCATACTGATACTACTACCACTTGTGATGATGAGCATATTGATGCTCAAGAAAAAATAAATATATTTGAAAACACCCCTTTTTACCCTTACATAGGTTCCTCTCACCCTCTTCGCCCTCGTGGTCTCATTGTGAATGCAAAGAGTGCAAGGACAACCAGGATAAACTCTTTAAAAAAGTAGAGGCTATCTCTAAAGCTGTCAAGAATTCAAATCCAAGAGGGGTGTCATACCATCCAAGAAGTTGAGGGAGCGATACAATCCTACATGTTGGTTAGGAGGTAGAAAAGAGCAATAACCGACATACTCTCCTATCGGAAATAAAAAATAATTGCAAGTCCTCTCTCTTAAAAAGCTGTTAAAGTATAGGGTCCATTCAAGAAGGTGGACATATATGCAGAACTTGGCGCCAAAGAGAAGAGAGATCTACGACAAGCCAAGAATGCCAAGCCAGGCGCACCAGATTACCCCAGGACTTCCTTTACCCCCTAAGACTTCCTAAATATGATTGATATGCGTATGTGTTACAAGTACAAGGCAAGTTTACTTTTCCTAACCTAGCCTTCTAATCTAATCTACCCCATGAAGAATAAGCTACGCACCAGATGTGAAATCCGTTGTAACAGTTGGGTATTCTGGTGTAACTAGTAGTGGTTCTGTTGCAACTTACTATCCATCTGTTGCATCAGTTGCATTGGATTATTGATTCAGAGAACCCTATGCAACAGATGGACCATCTTTACAATTACTAACCTATTTAAAAATTGTCTTCTTATATCACAGCATGTTGACAAAATTCTTTGCCTCATGAGGAAAAGGAAATTAACGTACCCGATAGCTTATGACACTACTGATAGGATAATGGACCTCAACTTCTGCAAGAAGCTTAAAGATAAGTACGATCAACTCAATTCTGAAGTGTGTGGTGCGGGACTTGATTTCTTAGTTTCTATGTTTGACTTGGAGAAAGAAAAAATGATAAAATATGTTAGATGGGAGAGGCCGAATCTACATGGCAAGAGCTGGACCCAGGTAAAGAGGATTCTTGCAGTCATTAGCGTGAACGGCATAAATTATCGAGCTATCGAGATACTACTTGATGAGGGAAAGATCAAGTTTAGGACTGCAACGAACCTACCATCGACAATGTCGATCTTTTCCTCCTCTTGCAGCCACTGATGGAGCTGTTTCCCATCTTGTTGAGGGAGAGTAAACTGATGAATCATTTGTCAAAGGAAGTTTTGATGAAGAAATCATGGGATTTTGAAGGTCTAAACAAGGGCATGACACTTCCAAAAAATAATACCGGTTATGCGAGTGGCTCGCATGCTCTTGCACACATCGAATGTTTGATGAACGACACAGAAGTAGTCGAGCCAATGACCTTTCTGTGTGACAACGCTGTGGAAAACCTGCAAGAGGTCTGGGCTTATGGGGTACTAATTGGACGCTTAGTGCCTGTGTCTATAGAAGAGCCTGTGAAATAACAATTTTTTATTTCAAGTCATACTTCACTTTACTTTAAATTACATATACATTTAGTGGCAATAATTTTTTTCTGGTGAATGAAAGTTGAGTTTTTTATAATGCAATAGATTTTAAATCTGTTGTAAAATATGTTCTATCTGTTCTGGCAAATAGTTTAACTATTGCAATAGGTTGGTCATCTGTTGCATTATGCCGATCTATCTAATCTAAGTCTAATCTATTGCAATAGCGGGAAAACCTGTTTGATAATTTCCAATAGATGACTTAAATTTTACAACATATGCCTAAATCTGTTTGATAGTTTGCAATAAGTATGCTTGAATATCCATGTGGTCGATAACCCCAAACTAGTAGAAAATACACCACCATGAAAATTTTAGCAATTAGGCTTGAAAATTCATGTGCCCAACACCACCAAACCAGTAGCAATAACGGCAACAATGTAATATCTTCTTTCTCAATTTTGTTTCTCTTCAGAAGCCTTGACTTTCATCAACAAATATCAAATTACACGATTTGCTTGTGAAGGATGCCGTTCTTCATACCAATCAAAGTAATCACATCCACCCAGTTTCTATAAAAATAAGAACACAATTACAAGTCAATAATTAATCAACTAATTAAATTAAAAAAATATTACCTTTGAGATCTTACAAGTAAAAAATCTACGACCTGAATTTTGTCGAGTCTAAGAAGTCTTCAATAGAGCTTTATGACCGCACTTACAATATCAAAAATTGTTATCACAAAAAATAGTAGAAGATGCACTCGACATTGTCAAGCTCAGTTGGAAAAAATAAAAAAAAGATGAAGAAAACAAAGACCAAATGCAAATAATTTAAAGAATCTGGATAGATAAAAAAAAGATAATGATCAAGATGAAGATTTGGGAATTTAAGGTTAAATTTTAGGAAGAAGATGAATATTTAAGACATTGGGGAAAAAATTACCGTTGAGGGCAAAATCGGATGCCAAGTTAGCAAGAAGTGCCAACCTGACACATTTGTGCCTATTTTATTTTACGTGTTCACAATAAACACTGTCTACTTGATGCCTATTTTATTTTAGGTATTTGAATTGAAAACTGTCGATAGGTTTCACCTTTTTTATTTCAATTCACTTTTGCTTTGTTACATGTAGTGACAATTTTTTATGCCCAATTAAAGTTGAATTTTTATAATGCAACAGATTCTCCATCCATTGTAATAAATATTCTACCTGTTCTGACATATAATTTATCTATTGCAATAGGTTGATCATCTGTTGCATTATGTTAGTGTTTCTATCTAAGTCTATCTGTTGCAGCAATGGGAAGACCTGTTTGATAAAATCCAATAGATTACCTACCTGTTGCAACTTATGTCAAATCTGTTCGATATTTTTCAATAGATATTCCATCTGTTGCAACATACATTATCAGTTGCTATATTTGAATCTAGTATTCCATTTTAATTAATAAGTTCAATCTAAGGAAAAAATAAAATTCATAGACAAAATAAAATAAATCAAAGCCTTAAGAAATTAGCTGCAATAAAATCAGCGAATAAATGAAATGTAAATTTTTTTTTATGGGTACAGATCTCAACAAATACATCAACAATTTAAGTATTGATGCCAAGGATTCCTACGAAAGGGTAAGGTTATTACTTTGTCAGACTCAACTGAAGCTATAAAGATCTACTCAATATGGCCAAGTTATTCTTCATCCGGTGCTATAAAATTCGGCTTTGCTTGTCATAGAAGTTTATTGTCGCTTACGTATGGTTTCTGCATTTTCTATTCTCCGTATTTCCATAAAAAGAGTAGATTAGCATATTATAATGCTGTTCAGCAGTAACTTCTACATCCACTTGGAAAGCCAGAATTGGTCAATGCTAATCATGGAGATACAATAAAACGAAAAAGGATAACTCATCTGTTCTAGCAGATCAAACAGGTTTTTCTCATATTTTAAATTGAAAACCTGTATGATAATTTCCAGCGGATGAGCCATCTATTGCAACATATGACTCATCTATTGTAGCAGATAGGTTATCTGTTGGTACAAATAAAAACGGTACGAAGATCTGTTTGATTAGCTAAAATAGAGGAGACATATGTTGCAATATGTACTTTATCTGGTGCAACAAGTTAGTCAACTGTTGCAACAGATATATATATCTATTTGATAATTTTTAGCAGATGTGTTATCCATTGAAACATAAATATGTCTGTTTGTTAGTTGGAAGACATATATATTCACCTATTTCAGTTCATGCTGCAATCCTTTGGACATTGTACATTGCTCAGTTCAACACACAGACAGAGAAGTTGCAATTTTGCTATTTTTGATGCTTGATAATGCCTTGGTAATGACATTCCTTCCCTGCTTATCCTTAATCTCTAATGGAGTGGATGAAAATAAAATCCTCTTTGATGGAATGAAACCTTTCTTAGATGTCAGTTCCTTTACAGAAGTAGTTAATGCATTATAAGGATTAATCACTACATCATGTTTTGCTCTGCAGTCTTTACATGTAGAACATTCACTAGGAGAGGTAAAATCTGTATAACTAGTATGATCATATTCATAATGGTTTTTTTCAATACTATAAGAGGAGCATCATTAGCACCAACAACAGCATCACTACCACCACCAACAGCTCCATCACCACTAAAACTATCAACAACAACAAGCCCACTCTCCAAAATTATTTTTCTTATAATGGCTGTTGCTCCAAATAATTCCATTTTTATTCTGTCGATGACCTTAGGGTCTGATAAAGTTTGCACAGACCGTAAAGTAAGAAAAATGGCATCTTCAACTCTCGATTGGTCGGAACTAGTGACGGATGCACAATTTAACATAAATCATTACATATATTAGAATGATGATTAGATCATTCAAAAATATCATTAATTAAAATAAAAACTTAATTATAATTATACTTACTGCATCCTTCGGGGAGTTGAAGAGATCAAGAAATTTTGCATTTTTATTAGTTTTGGCCGACAACTATCTCAAGATTCTTGGATAAAAAACTTCTTCCTGGTAGCTCATTTGTTGTCTCAAATAAGGAATGGCTTCAAATATCCAAGCCTATAAAATAACGCTAATAAATCAAAACCATCATTGTGTAAAATAAATAAATGATATCATAATAAAAGAAAGAAACAAAACATTTAACCTGAAAGACCATGGAAAGCCATATAAGTTGACTGTCTTTGGCGTTAACAGAGTCAACAAATATTGGACAGTCATTTTGAAGAGTTCATAACCCCAAGGATAACTGTTAAACACCTCAAGATCCTCAGAGAGCTTTATTAAGCCAATACTTATATTGTTGTTAACGCATCTCATGCAATGAATATTATGTACAAACCAAACCAAACACAATGACTGCTTGTGCTTCTTTGAAAGTTCTTTACCTTTCAACGCTTCTATCAAATTTTTATTTTTGAAGCTTGGACTAATAATGGACACCAGGTCCTCATGATCACACGACTTGCCTTTACCTTTTTTGGGTGTGCGGGGTGTTTTTTTTTTTTTAGGTTAGAATAGGTATAACTTGAGAAGGAGGATAACATTTTAGTCTAGTAACTATGGAAAACTCCTTCCAAACAAAACAAATAGGCATGCCAAAATAATTTATCCACACCTCACCCATCTTATCTTTCTTTTCATACATAAACCTACGTTTGAGAAGTTCATATACTATTTTTATTTGGAAACAAGAATTGTTATCCTCCGGTATATCCAGATATTTCCCAAAGCAGCTGTCCGTGAAATAAGTATCCAATTTTTGTTCTCGAAGTATTTTTATGAAGGGGTTAAAAGATTTTTTCATGGCTGACTTAACCACGAAATCACCCATTAAATTTGTGGCACCATCGCACTATATTCTCGCAGGATAACAGTCAATACTGAAGGTTTTGACCAACTCTTCGGCAGAAGAGCTATTAGCATTTGGATAATCTCTTTTGAAATATTCCTCCTCCCTGTGTTCATCATATTCTAATCCTGATTGAGATAACACCTGTAAAGCAAGCTCATAGACTGGTGGATGTAGCCTAGCTGCTTCACTTGTTCCTTTACTTGGACTTGATTCGGCTTCTGTTCTTTTGGGAGCCATATTATCTAAAATTAACAGGAACATAAAAAAATATATTATAGTTGATTAATACATCATTGAAAAAAGGATACCAGTAAATCTAACAAGCAAAACAGTAAAATAACAGTTCCAACAGATCACTTATCTGTTGTACTAAGTAGTATATCTGTTGCAGCATATAACAAACTTGTTACAATGGATGAGAAATCTGTTGCAACAATACAAAACGTATCACTCATCTTTTAAGACAGATGAATGGTCTTTGCAACAGATCACACATTGTTGCAACATGAGTGATCTGTTGGAATAGTTAAATAATTTGTTACAAAGGATAAGTAATCTATTGGAACAATACAAAATATATCACTCATGTGTTGAGAAAAATGAATGGTTTGTGCAGCCAATTACACATCTGTTACAACATATGAATGATCTATTAGAATAGTTAAATAACCTGTAACAATGGCTGAGTAATCTGTTATGACAATACAAAACATAACACTCATCTGTTGAGAATGATAAATGGTCTGTGCAACAGATCACACATCTGTTGTAACATATGAGTGATCTATCAAAACAATTAACTAACATACAACAACGGTTGAGTAATCTATTGCGATATACCAAATATATCACTCATTCATTGAGAAAGATGAATGGTCTGTACGACAGGTCACACATCTGTTGCAACACATGAGTGATCTGTTGAAACAGTTATCAATGGTCAATATTGTTTAGATTTCTTCCAACATTAGGTCGTCTATCGCGACAGATGAATGATCAATTGAAAAAATCATGTCATGGACATGTCCTATTGGAAGAGTTGATAGGATTTTATCCAACAGAAGCTTCATCTGTTGCATCAGATCATTAATCTGATGGTTCTTCCATTGCATCAGATGGTTAATCAATTGCATCAGATTTTTTATCCAATGCTTAATCTATTGTAACATATGGTTAATCTGGTATATCAGATAGTTAAACTTTTGTATCATATGTTAAATCTATTCTATCAGATAATTAATATGTTGCATTAAAATTATAGTCTAATGGTTCATCTAGTGCTTCAGATGGTTGATCTGTTACATCATCTGACAAATCTGTTGCATCAAATGGTTAATATGTTGCACCACATAGATAATCTGTTGGATAAAATAAAAAATAGTAGCACAATTTTGTTCAATAGAACAATAGCAATATCACCATTTTTACCAAGAATAAGAATAGAACAAATCAACCCAAATCATTGTTTTATTTTTATAAACACAAACAACAAAAATTAAACTTCAAAAAAAATGCAACAAATAACAAAAAATCATAATTCACTTCGTAAAGAGAAGATAAGAAATACCAGAAATTAGGGTTTTATTCAAACCATATTTCAAATTAAAGCAAAAATATTGAAATTGTTAACCAATCTATATGAGAAGTTGGCTCAACTTCCTCGTTTTCTTCAAAAGTAAAAAGGCCATAAATTTTTACCTGTGATAGAAGAAAAGGAATGATGATTAATTTGAAGCTATTGTGGCCGGAGAGCAAGGCTGTCACGTCGATTGAAAGTTGAAGAATTCATAGCTGTTATGGCCGAAGAGCAAGGATGTCACATCTATTAAAGGTTGAAGTCGAAAAGGAACTCGAAGACCAACTATTTGTTGTCATATGTTGAAGTCGTCGAGGATTGGAAGGAGAAATTTGCAGAACTATTAGTTGGGAGAGAGTTGAGAGAAGTTGTCGAGAGAGAGGAGGGAGACTGGTTGATTTGGATTGAATAGGGGTGTGGGTTGGGTTGATTTATATTTTTGAAAAGCTTTAAAACTTTTAAAAATATTAATGAAGTCCACAATTAACTTAATCTAGTTTTCTAATGATGTTTGACCCTTTAAGTTGGTCAATGTCAGTAATCATTCATTCAAGACTTAAAAGATACCTTTTCTTCTGTTTTCTCATGTAAGTTGAGTAATAAGACTCCTAATAGAGTGCTAATTTTTCTATTCTTCTATTTCACACATCAATATTACACACAATTTCTAGTAACTATCCAAAACAAATTATTTGACAAGTGAACTAAATTTAATGGGACTGATCAAAGAAAACAAATATAATTTATTTGATAAGAAAACTAAAATGAATGAATCTGTTCCAAAAATAAAAGAAACACAATTTATAGACTATAGTTCTCTTAGTGACCAAAACTTTTCAAGATTTCAAACATATCCGATCATATGATCATTATTTAAACAATTTTTAAACTAAAACTGCAATTTTACCAATCTAAAAAACTAAAATAGTTTGTTCCTAAAGGTAATGCAATGAGCCTCACCACATCCTCAAGCTAAACGAGAATTAAATTACATTAAAATATTTTCATCATTACAACAACAATAATATACCCAATGATCAGACTAATTTCACAAGTTTGATGTAGGCTTATCCGTGCCAGGTAAATGTAGAGAGGTGGTTTTTGAAAGAATTAACCTAAAAAGAGACAGTCATATGATATTTTGAAATGGGATATCTCCTTTATTTCATTTCTGAAAAATTTATCAAATAATTATAAAAGGTTAATCCAACCAGAACCAGATCACCTCAAAGTATGAATGCAAAAGCTCAAATTTTTTATTTTGAAAACTTGTATTTCTTAAGGAACAAACATACTGAAACATTATACTTATAAAATTAAGTTTATTCTTTATAGAGTAGACGTCTAAGCTCAAAATCTCCTCCATTTTGGTATACTAATTGTGGGGTTAACTATATTCAAGTTTGGAGCCTAAAGGGCAAAATTTTCATTCAAAATTCTAAAAGGGCATATCAAAATAGAAAAATACTAAAATGGATAAAAGTTCATGGCGTTAGTGACATGGTAAAGTCCAAGATAAAATCGTGATTTTACCTTACAAGGTAAATAGAGTCATTTACCTTATCATCTATTGACTGAAAAATTGAGTTAAAAAGTATAAAGTAAAATCATGATTTTACCTTATAAGGTAAATGGAGTCACTTACCTTATCCTTTGACTGAAAAAGTGGGAAATAAATTCCCCTTGGAAAGGAGCCTCTGTAAGATGGGACTTACCGCTGAAAAGGGGGGAATAAATTTTCTTTTGCTGGTTGATTATAAGTCGAGTATGAGTATGGATTCTCACCTTGTAAAGTAGGATTCCATGTTCACCTTGTAAGGTAGTATCTCATGTTTGCCTTGTAACAACTTCAAAATTCACAGTAACTCAAAATATTTGTTAATGCTTATTCATTTCTTACTTTAAGATGGATGATAATAAGGTTAGAGTGTGAGCTTAGGTTACCCAGCAAGCTAAAAAGATGATTAATGATGTTAATACTACATGCTTATTCATTAGGTATTGAAATAATTATATAAAAAGGTGATTAAAATATATCTTAAAGTGCAAAATTTTTGATGAAAAAGACTTTGAACAAGAACAACCACCTAAAAAATATGAATGAAGAGAGTGAAACGGGTGAACAAACAAATAATGTAAATAAGAAATGAATGAAATGAGTGGTTTATAAAAGAAATTAATAAGGTAAGGGACATATTTTACCTTGTAAGGTAAAACAGTCTCCCAAACTTGCACTACAGTTGTAATAAATTCTTTACTGAATACTCCATCCGTCCATAAATACTTTTTCACTTTTGACTTGACATATGCCTTAACAAACAATAAATAAATGAGTGATTTTGCTATATCACTCTTTGAATATAATAAATTTTTTGCTTTGAAAAATGCAATACCAAGGGTAAAATAGGTAAAAATGGATAAATTATCCATTGATTTTATAAACTGAGCAGGTATTGTTGGACGTCCTAAAATAGAAAAGTGAATATATATTTTGAGTATCCTATATTCACACTCTTTACCTTATTATCAGACATCTTAAAGTAAAAAATGAATAAGGTTCAACAAATATTTTGAGTTATGAACTTTGACAATTTTTTTTTTGAATTGATGCAAATGAAAGAAACCTACACTCCTACTCTTTATATCGCATCGTGAATTTTGAAGTTGTTACAAGCAAACATGAGATCCTACCTTACAAGGTGAAGATGAGATCCTACTTTATAAAGGTGAGAATCCATACTCATACTCGACATACAATCAACCAGAAAAAGAGAATTTATTCCCTCTCCTTTCAGCAATAAGTCCCATCTTGCAGACACTCCTTTACTAGGGAAATTTATTTCCACCTCTTCGGTCAAAGGTTAAGGTGAGTGACTCCATTTACCTTGTAAAGTAAAATCATGATTTTACCATGCACTTTACCATGTGGCTAATGTGAACTTTTTAGTGGACGAGGTAAACACTGCTCTGGTGTTTTTCTGTTTTGATATGCCCCTTTTGAAATTTTGAATAAAAAAACTTGCCTTTTAGGCTCCGGTGTTATCTAACATAACAGTAACTTTGGAAATACATAACTATCACTGAACATTAACTTCACTGATTAAAAAAAATAGGAATGAACTCTCTATACACCCAACTCAAAACTCAGAAAATCTACACTTAATTCACCAACAAATAAGTCACATAAAGACAATAATGTCTAAGTTAATAAAAATGGGGAGACATTTATAAATTTGTCATTTTTGGTGTTTCAAAAGCAAATATTGTTTGTCAAACAAGACAGGTTTCAAGCTTAAAGAATAAGTAAACCAATAACTTTATACTTAGTCAATTAAAGGAATGTTATGGGAAAAAACTCTAAAAATGTAGTCACTATTGGAGAGTAACCCATAGCATCCATAGCTTAAAGGATGAAAAGTCACTCAGGATAGATAGAGTGTCACGATCCAACTTAGCAGATCGTGTGGGCATCTACTCTTTACCTAAATAAGAGAATCCTCAGCACCCATTTAGAAATATATACAGAAGTTAATAAACATCAATAAATACTCTAACTATTACAATCAATTTACAAAATATTAGTTACATTGAAAACATTCCCAAGGAACTAGTCTAACATGTATTAGAGCTGCTATGAGGAAATACAAATAAGTACACAATTCTACTATGAAAATAATCACAGAAGTTATTGGAGATCTTTTACCGTATCAATCATGAAACTTCTACCAATCATTCTACATGACTATACCTCAAAAATGGTATAGCAAGAGTACTATCAATGGAAAATCACATGTACTAGTAATCATCATCGATTGATCCAAATGAAATCATATAAACATCACGTAATTATCCAGAAAACATACAATTTGAGAGACATTAAATCCAAACTTTCATTTAATCGACCGTTGTTGCTCGAATATTAACAACCTTAAACACCAAATATCCATTACTAGGCAAGTCAAAGCTCCTCCTGTAAATTATCTATGAGTACTACAATCCTATCCCTCCATGTCTTTTTACCCTTAACCATTCACACAAAGATCCTTAGATAATTTAAGCCTATTTCCAAGAATATTTTCATACGTGACACCTTAGAGTAATTCGACCCGTTAAGTCTACAAACAAGGGTAACAAGATAGAGATACTTACCTCTCTGGCCCAAAATATAATAACCGCTAGACTACTGACCATATCATGACATACAACTATGACCACCTACCTAGTGAGGATCCACATAGACAACAACTCAAGTCAACACTCCACTGCTATTCTCTAACACTTAGCCAAGCATAGTCAAATAGGAAAAAAAGGCCAACAATCATGACTCATTTATAATATACCTTCCCTTGTCCCATTCATCTATGTAATTGACGATATAGATGTTAGAACATGCACATCGGAAGTAATAATTTTACAAAATCAATATAACTTACCTAATATCTAGATAACATAATCAAAATGAAAGTCATAAAACTTACCTCTTGAAACTTTCACACATTTTGTTCAACACTTTATTTTCCAGGACTGCGATCTTCTACCAAAACTAAATTAACCTTTTTCAATCAACACTTGAGTGACAGGTGATTATTTTCCAAAAAGAAGGATGAACTTGGATAAAAAATTATCCCCTATTTATTCCCAATTTCTAATGAAGAAGGGAAGATAAAGGGGAAAAACATTTTTTCCCTTATTGTTGCTTTTATGCCAAAAAAATGTTTTTCCCCTTACTATAGGTTTAATGGCAAAACGTTTTTGGCCTTAATGTAGTCATAAACCTGATTTTTTAATTTACTTTCTTCTTATTAATAGAAGATCAATAATTAAAATTAAATCGCTTCTTCTATAAATTTTCCCTTTCTTTCCAAAATGATTAATTAATCCGGCATTGTAGGGACCACAAATTTATTAAGTGAGGTTCCAATTATGATATTAATTCCATGATGAAAGAATTATCACATCATAATAAATTATAAATTATTCCACACAAAATGTGTAATTGCACTCCTCGGTTTAATTTTGGAATCTACCATTACATCTCATTTAATCCCCCTATGTTAGAATTACCGACACCAATTAATTAAATTAAATTCTCTGAAATATTTAATTCATTGGTTAATTTAATCCTTTATTTATAATGCTTAACTTATTGCACATGACGGATAGAAAATCCACCTGCAGGATTTTCACGTGAAAACTTATAATCAACCATAAAGGGGTGTCTTCTATCTCAAGATCGAGACATAGTTCTATCAACTAATTAATATTTCACTAAGTAATTTTTCATCATCCAACCTATTAGGAATATATTGACTCATAAAAGAGTCTCAACTTTTAATAAATTAGAACAATAAAGCACCCCATATAGACCATAATAATTATATCAAGATTAAGAGTGCAAGTACATGCAATGGACTAGATAAGTTGTCCATTAAAATTTAGAACATAAACAAGCATCACTAATTGGTCCGTTCAATATATATGAAATGTACTAGCACAAGAAGATGAAATATTATCTCTCCCATAATTAAGATCAAATTATATTTAATCTTGTGCTACAATCATCAAGATGTTTGTCTTACCTCATCTTTGATTGTGAACTTTAATTTATTACTTATAACAACCGGCAATTTTAATCTTTCGTGCATGAGTTAAAACACTCCATACACAAAATTGTCTACTATATAAGTAAAGGACACACATGTTAGCAAAATGATCTATTCAAATAAAGATTTTATTAATATAATAAATTGTCTTTACATGGGATGAAAATTTAATACTATAACACAAACTACATGGTTAATAGTATATCCTAACAATAGATAACACCTTATTTTATTTACCTCTACCCGAACCTCTCATGGATCCCCTTACAATAATTAAAAGACACCATAATCATAAATATCATTCATAGAAGGTGAAATACACCAGTCATCATACAGTCTAGTTCACTCACACAACTAATATACCAGAATAACAATGACCCTATCCACTCAGGGGACCAACATAACATAGTAATGATAATTAACACATGTTTCAGTTAAACCATCCTTAGAAATTAAACACATAAATTGATTTACTCATGGAACTAATATTTAATGATAACAAGTAAGCCTGGTTCATTCAAGAAACCTATACCATAAAAAAAAAACCTAATTGTTGGTTCACTCAAGGAGTCGTCACACACACCTTTACCCTGTACACACATGTTAAAAATCTTATGTGTGAGCTCATTTCTCATAACCTGTAGAGGATGAGTCCTCGTCCATGTATCAAATCTTAGACATTAAGTGTTTGTCAACCTTAAATCTCCAATCTTGTGGAGATGTTCAAACACTGACACATTCCATAATAATGATAGATATCACAACAATAAGAAGCACAATGACATCAAGCAACACTTGTAAAATTCAATGATTTTTTGTATAGGTTTATTACATGGGATTAACATATAAGATATCAAATAGTCATTCACTTTTTGTGAATATGCATTGTACATAAAATACTAATAATTGGTTATTATGCACACATAACACAAATTGAGTTTTAATTACATTAAAACCATCACCTACAACCTACCCAAAATAACCAGTGGGTTGTGGCCCACCCCCAATCGTTCATCTTAACAATATAACACATTAACACTCTCATACTTCTATGGTTACCAGCGTAGATTCTTTTGAATCAACTAAAACTAACCTCCCTTGCCTATTATGCATTTAATTAAGTCATACCAAATCCCGATTCTACACCATTAGCAACCAAACAAGGATGATCATTACAATGTAAGATGAAATTCCATGAGCAATTCAAAATTATAAGAAACAATAATTTCACAACCAATTACTAGATCTTTTTTTATCTGCTTTACCATTCAAACACTGTACTCGAAGGTCTAAGTATTCAATCTCCCATCAATCTATGTCATGCTTATACTCTCTACCCCAAGTCTAAAATACTCAGTTAAACCTAGCCTACTTAGACGCTAACCAGCTACTATAGAGAATGAATGTGAGTTTTGGCTCCATAAAAATTATTTTTGATGTGGTATATAGTAGGAAACCATAGGTTTTATCTAATTAATGCAGAAATCCCTCCACTCCATTGCTCTCAAGTTATGAAGTAACCATACAAGGGTTTTTGAATGAACCTCATCCTTTTTGCAACTAAAATGGAGAAAATAGGATATAAAAATGTACACATTGGGTTTCTAGTCCCATCGTGCAGCTATAGCGGCCGGCGATGCTATAGGAGTAAAATTCCCACTATAATGGGATGACATCAGCCTGACTAAATTTTCAAATTTTAGAATTTTAAGTTGCATCATCGCACACTAATTTGAGATCATATTTTTCAAAATTTCCCATAATCTGTGCCCATAATGAGGTATCTTTTTATAATGATGAAACATGCCATTGCAACAGATATCAATTTACACACTGTTCATCCCCGAATGATCACGATTAGGACATAATGGCATGACTTAAAATTAGACCTTAACACCCATACTGCAATGACATATTTATAGACTTATGCATAATACCAATGTTTTATTTCCTTGGTACTATAAAATCCTTAAAATTGTAACTAAACTCTACCCTCTCGATGTAGGATTCACCCCTTCCTTGTGAGTCGCAAGAAACTAATAGAGCATAATATATTTTGGGTGCCCAAGGTATTTAGGATCTGTTACAATTCACTAGAACAATAGAATTTCAAACACAATAGACGAAAATTTTTTTTTTGCACCTCGAGGATCGATATCCCGATATAGTAGGAATATTTTTGCTATAGCGGCACCACTATAGTGGTTAGGGTTGCTATAGCGGGGTAAAATAGATTAAAGGGGTGAGAATGGGTTTCTCACCCATTTCTCTTCCTTTTACTCCAACATCCCCATCCCCTCCCCTTCACTTTTCTCCTGTCATTGAAATCAAGGTAATTATCGATATCCTTACTCTTTTGATTTCTTTACATGAATTCTTACAAGTTTCAGTTTGAATTCGTCAGAATAAAGTGGTTTTTGGGCTTTGTTTTGAAATTTCAAAATTAGGTATTGATTAGGTTGAATTTTTGAAGCATGGTTGCATCCCTTACGTTTACAATGCTTCTATAGCATTTTAGGTGTAAGAATTATGAAGCTTATGGAAGAAATAGGATGGAAATTTTAGGAAATGTAAAGGGCTATTCTTGGTTTGGTTTTGATGATTTTAGAATGTTTTAGGAGTTATAATGCATAATTTTTTGCATAAACTTGGGTTAGTATATTTTGGTAACATCGATCCGACGTTGAAATGCTAAAAATGGGTTTTTTTTGTTAAGAGGCACCATTATTGCACCTCTTGACTGCTGAGTATAATGAAGACCATTATAATGGCCTTATCCGACTATAGTACAGAAATTCCTACTATAGAGACATCGCCATAACATGAGACCTCCCGTTATGATAGGAGATGCTTTTTTCTCATGATTTTGAGTTCTGCCATGCTTTTTTCTCATGATTTTGTAGATCAATCACCCCCAATGGTTGAAAACCAAGAGAATGCTCCTGCCCTCATCTATGAGAGATTCCCTGACATGGCATATCGGGAAAGATATCAGGAGTATATAAGGACAAGGTTCTATGATAGAAACTTTTCTATGAGAAGAGTGGATGATAAAGTATCCATATTTTATAACCGGCTCTAGAAGTTTGGCTGGGCCCCACTGGTGATGGCTCCCCTAGGCTCAACTTTTTAGAAGCCACCTTGAGAAGGATCTGGTTATGGTTAGGAGGTATGTGGAGAACCCCTCTTGGAGCTCAGCATCCCCACATCTTTTTTCCTAGGACTATGTATTTCTTCATAGAGAGCTTGATGAGGAGAAGAGAAGGAGATGCTCTTGGGATCATATGATTGCATGGATGTGGAAGACTATAAAGGTCATGTTCAAGTATGCAGTCCCCGACTAGGAGCTTCCCTATTTAGATCCAGGAGTTTCTCTTCCTTAGTGATGAAGAGAGAAAAAACCTCACCTCAACAGACTGTGATGGTGATAGGGAATCCAACTAGGTCCCTCAATACAGGTTAGTCCCGACCCCCACCCCTTGCCTCTCCTTTTATACATTTATCATGATTTGAGTTGCTCCCAATTGAGACATGTACTAGACATTATTTAACCCTTCATTTTCATTTATTTTACCCACATAAATGCTAGTTTAATAATTTTATATATTAAATCCATGCTTTACCTTTCTATATGCATTTTCTATAATTATGCGACATCTCGTAGCTCAAACTAACAAACAAGACAAGCCCAAAATAAAAAAAAAACTAAAAATTGAGAAAAATAGGGTAGGGGTTCTACCCCGCTTGTCCCGCTATAGCGTCTTGTAGGTTTCTATGGAGACACTGGTAAATAGACAAATTTATGATATGACACATCGCTGTAGTGGGTTAGTAGCGCTATGGCTGCCCCAAAAATAGAGTCCCAAATTTTACCCATTTATCTATAATTTCCCTCATCCACCTTCCCTGATTTCAACATTAAAATATGAAATCACATTAACATAATTCCCAACACCGAACCAAGCAATGCATGAATAGAAACTTAGCGTCACAATATTTAAACTAGTTATGAATTACAACAAGAATTTTTTATAACAACCAATCCTGCTATTATGCAACATTATCCATTTTATCCAATGGTCCTCAACCAATTCCCAACTGTCCTAAAATAGAAGTTTCCCGCAGTATAGGTCATCTTTCTCCTTGTCATTTTTACCAATGACAATCCCATGCCAACATGAAAAAACACAATGTCAAGGTAGAACAACATAAAAAATAACTCCCAAACCATTAACACATAATCAAGTAATGCCCTTTTACCACCCAAGAATTTCATAGCAATGCAACAGTAACATTTCACATATTTACAGCCATTAAGCAAAAATCATACGCATTAATATCAATCCTAAGCTTCATCTTTTAGTAAATTCTTCTGTTACACATATTTGACTTATGGATAATCATTAGCGGATTGCTCATGAATTACTTAACCTTCACGGCCATATACAAATTGAAACCTTCCAGTTTAAACTTTCTTATTTGTATCATTTTAATTGGAATCAAACGACATCTATTTATTTTGTTAAGATACCAATTGAAATCTAGATATATCAATAGGACACAACACCATACAAGCAGTTATACGGATTGCACAACAAGAAAAAAAAGTGGAACAATTCCTATAATGCCTCATAGCTCCCCAAGATTAGATGTGGATGTCAATACACCAATTTGTAAGACTTTACTCGACTGCTCTTGTATGGAAAGACCGGAAACTTATGCTCCGATATAAAATTATCATGACCCAACTTATCGGATCATGCAGGCACATTCTCTAATACACTTGATAGGAGAACCCTCACCATTCGTTTCGAAATACATGCGGAATTAAATAAAAAATAACAAATACTCGAACTATTACAATTAATTTATAAAACTTTAGTTACATTAAAAACATTCCCAAGGAACTAGTCTAATAGGTACACGAGCTGCTATGATGAAATCCAAACAAGGACACAAATTCTACCATAGAATCATCACAACTCTACCATGAAAATAATCATAGAATCTGTTGGATTTCTTTTATCGTATCAATCATGAAACACCTACTGATCCTACAACAAGACCAAATCTGAAAAAGGGTATAGTAAGAGTAATATTAGTTCAAATCCATATGTAGCGGTAAACATCATCGGTTCACCCGAATCAGATTAAATAAAAACCACATTCGAGAGACATTAAATCTAAACTTTCATTTAACTAATCATTGTCGCTCGACTATTAACAAACTTAAACACCAAGTATCCATTACTAGCCAAGTCAAAGGTCCCCCACCCCACCCCCTTTCTTCTTAAATTATCTATGAGTGCTATAATATCATCCCTCAACATCTCTTTACCCTTAACCATTCATACCTAATACCCTTAAGTAACGTAACCCTGGTTCCATGAATGCAGTCATACCTGACACCCTAGCATCTTTCAGCCCATTATGTCTACAATCATGTGTAACAAGATAGAGACACCAGCCTTTCTGGCCTGAAGCTCAATAATCACTAGACCATAGATCATAAAGAAATGACATAAAGAGATCACTGAAGTTGTCTCAAATTTTCAAAAAGACACCTAAAGTTTGCGGACGGCCTATTAGCCCACAAAAATAATGCAGACCATTGTAAATATACCATTTTGACTAATTTTTAGCCCATATTTGCATTCACATAAAATGATGCACGTAAGGCAGGAAAAATTGTTGCAACCACAAGTTAAAAAAGGCCACATGTTATTTTTTTGTCAATTATTTTAAACACCCATCTTCTATTCTCTTTAATGGAAACAATTTCCCAAAATCTCCATTGAAAGAGAAATTGGAGTTTGAAAAAAAAGCGACCTCTTTTCTCAAGTTATTCTTAACTGAATTAGCCTAAATGGCAAGCATTTTCCATGTATGTTCTAATTTCTATTTTTTTCTTTTTATTTCTTTCTTCTTCTCCATTAATGGTGTCTTATTTCCCCCTTCCTCTTCTTCTCCATTAATGGGATGACGATGGATTTTATTGTGGTAGGTGTTTATTTTTTGATAAAACTGATAAAGATATTAAAATAAATCCAATAAAAAAGAGATGGTATGTTAGCCGCCATTTTTCCGACGAAAAGGTATTTTTCGACGCCAAAAAAATGATAAAATTTCATTAGATTGCTAATTATAATGGTGGAAGAATCAATATTAAAGTTAGTCAAAAATTTAACGAACCAAATGAATTCAAAAAATTTGGTCCAATTTTAATTTTCTAAACCCACTACAACTATGGAAGCTTGGACAATGGAAGAGAGGAACAAAGGAGGAGAATATTAGTTGATGAAAAGAAGAAAAAAAGGGTAGGGGTATTAGCCAAAGTGGAGGGAGGGGATTGGGTCAAAGAGATAAAAGAAAGCAAAAGTTGTAAGAGAGAGAAAAAACAAAAAGTGAAAAATTTTAAAAAATATATTTATAAATAAATTAATATGTGTCAACCACTGATTGATGCATGTTTAGCACCTTTTTTTTTTTTTTTCAGAAATTGGGATTAATTTTAAAAAGATGTATTCATATCATTTCAAAAATATTTAGGGGGTAATAGAATGCCCGCAAATTTTAGGTGTCTTTTTGAAAATCCGATACAACTTCAGTGGTGTCTTATGTCTTTTCACTAGATCATATCATGATATACAACCATGACCACCTACCTAGTGAGGGGCCACATAGACAATAGCTCAAGTCAGTACTCTAGTACCCTTCTCCAACACTCAGCTAAGCATGATCAAATAGGAACAACATATCAACAATTATGACTCATTCATAATATACCTTCCCTTGTCCCATTCATTCTTCTAAGTGATAGACGATATAGATACAACCATTTTATTTTATTTAGCTTTACCTAGAACTCTCAAGGACCCCCTTACAATAATTAGAGGATACCTTAATCATGAATATCCTTCATAGAAGGTCCAATACACCAATCATCACATAGTCTAGTTCACTCAAGGAACCAATAAATAAGAGTAACAATGACCTAGTCCACTTAGGGGACCGATATTACATAGAAATAACAATTAGAAATGCATTCTGGTTTACATAAGAAAGCACCATTAACAATTAAACACATAACATGGTTTACTCATGGAACCCATATATAATGATAACAAGTAACCCTAGTTCACTCAAGGACTCATACCATCAAGAAACACATAATCTCCAGTCCACTCAAGGAACCACCACACTCATTTGTACCATATACACACATGCTAAGGATCTTATATATGCATCCACTAGTCATGAACTGTAGGAAACAAGTCCTCAATCATGTACAGTTTCTGTCAACCTTATGACACCGATCCCTTGGAGATGTCCAAACACTGGAACATTCCACAATAATGACAGATATCACAACAATAACACTAATAATGACCTAAACAACACTTGTAGCATCTAACAAGTTTTCATAGAGGTTAATTACATGTGATTAACACATAAAATATCAAACAGTCATTCACTTTATTTGAACATGTAATACTAAGAATTGGTTATCATGCGCACGTAACACAAATTGAATTTCAACTACATCAAAAACATTACCTACAACCTACCTAAAATAACCTATGTGTTATGGACTACCCAAACCATTTATCCTAATAGTTTGACACATTACCATTCTGTCATTCCATCGGCTAGCACTGTAGATTATTTGAATCCCCATACACTAATCACACTTAATGATCACACATTTAAATAAGTTAGATCAAATCCCGATTCTATACCATTAGTAACAAAAAAAGGATGAATAATATAAAGCAAGACATAATTCCATGAATAATTCAATATTGTAACAAACAATAATTTCCCACCAAATTAAATGTGTTTTTTTAATCCTTTTTACCTTCCAAACACCATGTCCGAAGGCCTAATGTTGGAATCTCTCATCAATATGTAACATCCTTATCCTATCTAATCATGGTCTAAACTACTCAGTTAGACCTAACCTACCTAGATGCCAGAAGATACTATGGGCATCGATGCTGGTTTTGGATATGTGAAGATGATTTCTAACATGGAATATAGCTTAAAACCATTGATCTTTGTCACGAACCAAGACGAGTCACTGGACACGATAGGCATTCCATCATAAGCATAATTCACACAAAAATCAAAGCAAGGAAGATATAATGAAATTCAAAGGAAACTTTTTAACCAAATCGGGTAAACAAAGGTGTGATAATACAAAAATCCAAATCTTATCTACAAAGCCTCTACTGAATACTAACTGTCTAGGCCAGGACAAGGCCCTCGGCTGGACTATAAACTAAATTAAATAAACATATGAATAGCATGCCTTCAGAAAGATGGATGACTCACCAAATTTATCTTATTCAAGGATTCCACTGATGTAATGGACCACAAGACTGTTCCCTAGAACCTACATTATGAGATAATGCAGCCGTCATAGAGGACGGTCAGTACCTGGAATGTATTGGTTTGTAGAACTAACCCAAAACAATATGTATTACATGTAAAATAGTCGAGAGCATTAAGAAAGTAATTTAACATAATAAATATCAAAACACATGGGCATAATTCAAGAGTTTCAAAATATTCTTGTAAGTCATGACTCAACTCTTTATTTTACTTCTGAGCCAAATGGTACACCCTATAAGTCTATAATCCCACGGGCTATATGGAATCCGCCCTTAACTCAGCGGCTAAGCCCTTAATCCAAGTTTGTCGTAAGGATTGGAGTTTTTTTAAACTGGTATACCCCCATGTGAGTATACCATAGGAATCCCCAAATTTTAGATATTGTAACTCCCCGAGACTACACCTTGGTCATCACAAAATGCTTATGACCTCGAAGGACCACAAGCTAACGTATGACTGGTACATGCCATGATCACTGAATATAATACTAGAATATATATGGAAAAAAGCTAAAAATGCCATAAGGTTCTCAAAATATTAAAATAACAAATGAGTATAACTGATAATAACATCTGAAAACTGAAAACTGAATAACTGACTATGTTAGTCCGAGAGCCTCTAACTGTCAGAATATGGAGTTGATGGGACAAACCCCCAACTAACTCTGACTAAAATAAGTTCTAAACTGCTGAAATGAATAAACTCTGCCTTAGAAATACGAGGAATCACCACTATAAATACTATTGATATACTGATCTGCTAAGTACAGTTAGGAACTTGAACGTCCGAACCTATGATATAAGACATCATAGCACAAAAGAAAGTATGCAATTAGTACGTGGAATGTAATGGTATGATAAGTAAGTTAAGGCTGATAAATATGGGTTCATATGCATAAGATGATACCTGACCTAATGAACATCATGAAGTAGCTGGATGTGAGCACATGTAAAACTGTAACTACTGAACATACTAAAAAAGATATCTTAAATTTCTTGTTTTTGGGAAGGGAGGCTGAATTCTTTTAGGTGAGGAACCCTAATATTGATGTTCTTGAAGAAGATATCTTGAATTTTTTATTCTTGGGAAGGGAGGCTTGAATTTTTTTGGGTGAGGAACCCTAATATTGATATTCATGAGTTCTTGAAGAAGATATCTTAAATTTCTTGTTCTTTGGAAGGGAGGCTTGAATTCTTTTGGGAGAGGAACCCTAATATTGATGTTTTTCATATTAACGAATTTGAATCTTGAAACTTGGGAGATGATCTTAAGAAGAAACCCTAATCTTGTTCTTGAGAGTGGAATGAGAAGTTTATGTTGATTAATTGATGGAAATAAAGGTAAAGTAATGCCCCTTGGGGGTTAAATATCGTGGCTTGGGAGTTATAAGAGGGTAAAAGACAAAAGACCTTAAAATAAACTTTACAAACAATTCTTGGAGTCCTTACGGGTCTACCATATGACTCACATGGTCTGGGTATAAGTTAGACTTGGAAACCTGTATTCTGGACATTGTGTGACACAGCTTGACAATGCTTCAGTATTTTGGCCATAACTTTTCACCCTGATGTCGGATTAAGGCAAAATTAGTATCGTTGGAATGATAATTCAATTATTTATCTGTTGGCGGTCTTGAGCTCAAATATTCTTTGTAAAAAAATTTATGATTTTTTGAATATGGTTATTGTTATGTACATCCTAAGAATTTAATTGATAAGGGAGGTTTTGACTTAATGAGCTAGGAGCTATTTGAGGAAATATATGTACAAGTAACTTATAAAGCTATAAAATCATGAGGCTTGATTCTTGTATTTTCTACTGGTCAAGGTATGAGTTAGATCTTACGACTCGTAACATGTCTATACGACTTGTAGCCACTACTCGTAAGCTAGAAAGAAGTTAGGGAACCTATACTGCTGACAATACGACTTATCTTCATATGAATAGTACCATACTTGATGACTTCTAGGGTCAACTTGTAAATTGAATAGAAATCAAATCATCCCATACTGACATGGGTACGAATTGCTACATGCGATTTATAAGAGTTTTTACAGTTTAAGGGATGAGTCGTAAGTTGTCTAGAGACCAGGAAAAATACGAGGCATTATAATATCTCCCCCTTTGGAACATTCATCCTCAAATGAGACTGGTTAGATTGAGAATACTAAGGCAATTGTGATCATATTCTGAACATGTATGAAATGGGGTTATGATTAAATAACTGAGTCTGAAACCTGATACGTGAACTGAACTGACTTTGTGAATATATGTAATGACATGAGAATGGTTATAAAGATGAGATAAAATAAGAGAGTCAACTTATGAGTAACTATTACCCCCAGCAGGAGCTAATTTCATGAAGAAAAGATGAGAGGTTTATGACATGAAAACTCGGGGGTTACCACATCTCCCCCTTAGGGTTGTTGGACCGTCGAATGACACTGAATTGGCTAAAATACTAAGAAAACACTGAGATGATGCACATGACACTTACAAACTGAATCATGACTAAATATATGGAATCTAAAATTGATGCATAATGCATGAACTGAGCTAAATTCACAAATTACCTGGATGTAAAAAAATTACCTTTTGGAGTAGCCTTATTCATGAGACTACGGATAGTATGACTAGATGGGAAGATGGAAAACCATAGGAACTTGTTTTTCTGACGGCTAGACTGGATTGCTGGCTATACAAACTGAATTATACTGAATGCTTATGGGAAACTAGAGTATTTATTCAATTCTCTTTCTAAGAAGTTCTAATAACCTTAGGGAGCAAAGAATCTTGGGCATAATCTGAATAAGATATCTGAATAAGGAATCACAACATGGCTATAATTCTGTGACATGGAACATAGGCCTATGAAACATAAGCTAGAATAAATTTACTAGGCCTTAGGCAATGCAACAACCCAATTCAAAGTCACCCTTGCTCCTTAAATTTAAATACTCACATGGCTGCACATAACTACTCCAACCAAGACCTGAGTTGAGCTACATACTCCCACTATGTTCAAGCCTAACTCAAAATTACAAGGTACTGCACGTAACACCATAACACTAGTCTATACTATAAGAACAAGAAACACTTACTCTCTCCCATCTAAAAAACTATTCATCATCACTATCTTGACCTAAGGAAAGGTTATTGAAAGGTTAGAATATGAACACCTAAATCATAAAAGAATACCATGCATAACTTGGACACTTAACTGAGGCCTGAGGAATAGAGTATCCACGACATGGATTCATTACAGTGATCAAAACTAAGGTTATAAATGGGATAATATGAATTTTGCTGATCATTAGGAGTGTAGCATGAGTACCTAGACCTGAACTAACTGTAAAGCATGGGTACATGAGTCATGAGTTGCATGACCTGAGTTTGGAATTCATAAATTCATGGAATATGATTCGTACTGCTAAGTGAACTAGAACAACTTATAATAGGAATTGGAAGCACACATGATTCTCTATGATGTTCATGAATATGAACTATAATCATAGAGATACATGTGAAGCATAAGTAGATGTCGTGGTGGTTAAAATACAATACTTTTCACTGAGATAAGAATGGGTCAGGGATATTCCTCCCTTACTAATGTTTTACAAAACACTAACATCACTACTAGAATTTGAGAGCCTGACCTGGTTACTTATTCTATCATCTCCCCCTTAGCATGAAACCATCATTCTAAGTGTGCGGGACCTTTGTTAAGTAACTCTAAACTAAACTTCCTCCACTTTACTCTAGAGTCTGGGGTAATACACATAAATGATAAACTCACCCTGAAAGACTACACCTAAGAATGTAGGGCCCACCACTAGTACTTTCTTCTGATATACAATTCTTAGCTTTCTATAGCCCCAACAATCATTATATAACAACTTAAACACTGACTAACTTAGATTCTAACACTTAACATGGATATCCCCAAACCTTTAATGAACCATACTAACTTTCTTCATAGCCTACCAATATTATATCTCTAAACTTGTATTTTTTCCTAAACCATGAGAATTACCATTACACCAACATACCCTACATCAACAACATATAATTTTGAATTAACATACATAATATCAAATTAATAGCTTAAATTCTTGCATGCACTACTTCAAGTCTACTGGTTCGCCTTTCATACAACTAGCCCCATGGATACATAATCAGCTAAATCTAGATAAACACTATCCCAACTTTACTGCTGCTTAACTTCTGGGTTCATGCTTCTAACTCTAGCTCACATACTGTTATAGGATTCTAAGGAGGGATCTGAAAGAATATCTGACTTTGTCTTTGTGCATGATTTTCATGAAATCAATAAAGTACTTCAAACTTTGAAACTTAAAAGAACTGATGGGGTACTTTTGATCCTACATGCAATCCCATAACTTTCTGTAGGGACTGTCTGAGATAAATCTATCTGTAAGGATTTAAGAGTCACTATTTCTATTACCTCAAGAATAAGACATAGTTGACACGAATGGATTCACATTAGGATCTGCATAAATGTCTTAGAGAACATTTTTATTACACGATCTGAGACATGAAAGAATGGAAATATTTCTTTAATGCCATGTAGCCTCTTGAAGAAAGTACAGACATCTCTGCACCATTTCATAAGAAGCTACTAGACATGGATTCATAGATACCCTAGGAAACTCTGGCTCTGATACAAAGTTTGTCACGACCTAAGACTACCCCCTAGTCGTAACACGGTGCTTAGAACCACAAGTGATCCCAAGTTAACCCATGAACTGGCATACTATTAAGCAACTGATTTAATATATAAAACAAAACTTAATTTTCTAAGCGGAAGCATAACATGAAAAGTTTGATTAAAGGTAATACTGATATAGTTTACTTATGATAAAACTGAAGAAAGAAACTCATATTACATGAATGACTCTGACTAACATGTATGAAGCATCTACTATACTGATTATAGATAGCTTGGACATGCCTCTAACTATTACTAATCAATACATATGGAAAATAAAAAATATCGTACATGATCCACAACTGTCTGGAGTTTTTAAAATAGGAGAACTTATCACTTGCTGGATGAAAGCTACAAACTGTCTAACACTATTATAAGAGATACATATGGTACCTACATTATGAAGCATGTATCCACAAACACATATATGTGGTCAGTACGTTGGAATGTACCGAGTATATGGAGACATGCAGTAAATCATTGAAATACTTCAAACATGCTGTAAAACTGAAGATATAAGTTATTTGCTGATATATACGTTTGAAACATGACTATATATGAAAACTGTAAATCATAGAGAATTTATAAATCATGAGTTAAAAATAATTCTTTAAGCTATGAGGTGGTAGAAACATAAAGGTTGTAAGCCATTCTATTGTGGGGCTGAATATGCTGTAGAGGTTATACTGAGGATGATATATAAATATTAGGTCTAAAACTATGTGGTAGGAACTGACTTAACTCATGGATTTGAATATGCAAACATACTGAGCCTGAATGAATAAACTTATAAAACCAACATAACATGTATTAAGTAGATCTGATTAACCTAATTACTAATGTCTGTGTGATCGAACAATTAAAATTTGAGAAAAAGGATAACTAACATCGGTATGTTAGTAGCAAATATATGAGTATTGATCATGTAAAACTGAACTGTACTTAGTCTGAATAACTGGACTGAAATTATGGGGTACTGTGTATATATGATAAGGACTAACTGAACAACATGAGATAATTGAGCATGAATGCATAAAAACTATAATATCTGAGAATACAAGACCAAGCATAAGTATATTTCTGAAATCATCAGTAAACTAAAAGAATGAAATCTGCATAACTAAATAACTATAAATCTGTATCCTTTGGTCAAATAGACCTAAACTGAATATATATTGACTACTGTACTAAGACTATGGGAGGTATCATGTAACCAACATGCCCCAATTTGAGCAAATCGAGGTCCAACCTATAACCCCAGTTAGAAGGTTGTTAGTACCGTGCTATGGGTACTAACACTGGCTGACGATGTGGATCCACAAAGTTGATGTTCCAAAGGACTAAGAAGTCACTCTATACTGGAAGGTGCTCTCATGATATATGTGTCAATCCTAAACTGGTAGAAAAATATCTCAATTCTATGCTGGCTACGTAGTTCTGAAACTCAAGGATTGCTACTAAGGGTCAAACCCTAAACTGGCAGGAATGCCCCCATCCCTAGGTTTGCTTGGTGCTAAATCCTTCTTTTAAATGAATGACACTGGAATACTAACTAGTGCATACATTATTAACTAATAACTGATAAGCTCAGGTCATGGTATTCTAAAAATAACAGTGCCTATCGATTCTAGGGTAATTAATAACACATAAACTGATAATGCTCATCATGACTATGGATATCAGAGTATACTGATAAGATTTATGGATTAATTGTCTGAATACTTTAAAAGCTAAATTTATGTAAATCACATAGGTATCGGATGTTCATAACCCACCAACACTGAATGAGTATAAAATATAATATTAAAGCTTAAAACTTTGGAATTGAATCAAGGTTTAAAGACTCAAAAACATAGACATTTCATCAAACACTTGATCATGAACATGAACATAGGAATGTCTTAAACATGGGAAGACAATAGGATAACATGGCTAAATTCATAACTTAAGGATTCATCCTGAAATCAATTGAACATGGTATGGAAATTTCAATACTCAAACATGATATGACCTATTCTACTTAAAAACGCATGAAATTATAACTCATAATTGAAATCAACAAGAGATTCATAGAGATAATTCAACTTGAAATATGTAAAACTCATAATTTAAAATCAAAAAGGGTTCTTGGGCTCCATGGGTGAAAGGGGATCCATGGATGAACTCCCACATACCCGAGTTTCTTAATTTTATTGATTTCTTAAAGAAATCTTTAAATTGGAACTTTGAATTAATGAGTTCTTGAAGAAGATATCTAAAATTTCTTGTTTTTGAGAAGGAATGCGTGAATTCTTTTGGGTGAGGTCTCATAATCTTGATGTTCATGCATTTCAAATATCTCAAACCAATACAATAAATATACAGAAGGAGAGTAAGAAAGTGGTCTGTAACAATCCGAAATTGCCTCCCGGGATGTCACACGGTGCTTAAAGCTACAAGTAGCCCTAAGATAACCCTTTGAGCCTGTTTCTACTAATAACACTCATTTCAAGATGAAATAATTCAAACACTAGCATAGTCATATCATATGAAAGAAAATACGGAGAAAATGCTCGGTCCAAATTACCAAGCAATACAAGAAAATCTCAACACAAACACAATCTGATAACTAGTCTGACAAAGCCTCTACTAATCCATGAACTAGAGAGCCATTAGGACAGGTCCCCAATTAACTCGAAATGAACTGAAAGTAATAACACAATCTCTCAAAATGCTGAAATATCTGATGATAGGTCCTCAAACCAAGACGACTCACCACTGTAGGGATGTAGAAAGAGGTACTCGAAAGTCACTGACGAGGCTGGGACTGAGCACCTGAACGTACATTATAAGACAATGTAGCACATAGACATATATGTAGATCAACACTTGGGAATGTACAGAGTATGTGAGGGTGCATGTAATTATATAAAACAATATCAATACTCTTTAATCAAATCATGCATGTAATAAGTAATAACTCACATGGCTTGAATAAGTATGAAATGTAAAGCTCATGAATCATGTAGAATGGAGCATGTAACACAATTCTTGTGAGTCATCATAGTTTAACTTTGACATCGATAATCTTCTCTTATTCTCATTACCCATAGGCTAAAGGAAACTTTTAACAACACTTTCAACTCATTCATACGTCTCATGGAGGGTAAAACTTATTTAATACTCAAGAACTCATAACTCTTTTGAAGTCAAATACTTGGAATTAAAAATCATATAACTTTGGAACATACTTGAAGGCATTTCATTTATGTTATAAAATATCTTATTTCAAGCTTTAGAAAAAAAATACTCATATTAAGGGAAAGTATTTTAGTTTTAAAGGAAAATATCTTATCTCAAAGATTTAGTTTTAAGGAAAAATATTCTATATCTATGGAAAATACATTAGTTTAGGGAGTTTCTCTTAACCGACATAATCCATATGAGCTACATGGAGTCCAACATTTTGTCCTCCTAAGGAAGAGACCTCACGTTGGGGAGAGGAGTCATACTCTTGCCAGGGAGTATAACCTAGGTCTAGTGATCACTAAACAAACTCAGCCTAGGGCCTAATATCAACGTGGCCTTAGGCCCAATGATAATCATAAACTCAACCTCAGGCCCAACCTACGGTAACACGTAGTTTTGGGGTAAGAAATCATAGTAACTTACCCGCTCGATGCTAAATACTACTCCCTTTAGTTTATCTCGCTCATCTCATGAAAATTCACTTTAGAATAATCTCATGGTTCAATAAGAACCCAATAATCAAACCTATAATCTCATGTAGTAGAGTGGATTTCAAAACTCAATGACCATTCGGTCAAAACATTTCTCAACAATCTCAGAATACTCAAATCATTGGTGCTTATAGCGTAAGAGTCTATAAAATTGCAAATCTCAAGTAGGGCTCAGTAACCCATAATTCATTCTCAAGTTAAAACTCATCAAAAGCATAATAGATAGCATATAGATTCATAACTCGTGTAGAAATCTAGAAATTTCAGTAATTTGTCTCAAAATCTCAACATACTCATATACTTTAATATCTCAAACATTTCAACTATTAACTTCTCAAGGATTAAAATCATATGGAATAGACCCAGCTATAATTTCTCAAGAAAATATATGAAAATCATGCAATTAGACTCTCAATTCATGAGAAACATCAAAATATTGCAATCAATAATAATGGGTGAAAAACCCTAATTCAAATTCATGTAAAATCTCATAGATTGCAGAAAATCATAGTTTAAAATAAGCCTTTGGGCACAAGGATGAAAGGATTACCCTTGTTCAAACCCTACATACCTTAGATTATGAAATTGGATGGACGAGCTTGCTCTAAACTATTCTTCTTACTCTCTCTCTCGAGAGTTCTTGCAACCTTTGAACTGGGAGAACTCAAATCTCAACTCAATTTGTAGAATCCATGGTGAGTTCTTGGATTTCTTGGAGAAGGGTTTTAGATTTGCTCTTGGAGGAGAAACCCTAGCCTTTGGATGCTTTGGGAGATAATGAGGCTATCAAGTTCATTTGAAATAAATTTGAGGGTTAAAAGGGAAAAGACCCAAAAGCCCCTTTAAAAAAAAACTAAAAAATACTGAACGGGGTGTGCGACGGTCGGAGTGATGGTCCATCGCAAATCTGATGGTCCGTTGGGTCATACATTGTATGATGACCAGAAAAGGGATATACTGCCTCGATGTGACAACCAGGTCGATGGTCCATCATAGGTCCGATGGTCTATCGGATCGTCTGTTATTTGATGGGCAAGATAAGACCATACAACCTTAATGGTGATGCTCTAAGAGATGGTCTATCGCAACCTTGAAGGACGTTGTCCTAGCCGTCACACTGGGGATAGAAAAGGGAGTTTCTTCCTTGGCTGAGATGGTCCGAGTAACCGTCTGTCGCAGACTTGACTATCCGTCGGATCATTTGTTGCACCTGGGCAGTTCCAACAATTCTCAATAAAATGGCCATAAATTCTCACCTCGATGCTGGATTTGGATGAAATTGGCGTTGTTGGAAAGCTAATTCAATTCTCTAAATGACAAAAAGTCAAGTTTAAGAAAATTCCATATGGTTGAAAAATCAATCACTAGGGAAGGTACTTCTCAATCTTTTAGGGCTGGAATTATACTATAGACACACTTTAAGGCTTAGACTATGAGGGAACTTTGCGGGGTTTTACAATATCTCCCTCTTGGAAACATTCGTCGTCGAATGTCACTAATTAGACTAGGAACACAAGAAAAATAGAGTACACATAGCTGAATCAATTTGCTAAACGGCTCAAAATCTTTCTAAACTCTTGAATACCTCAAAAAATGCAAGAACTTATGCAAGAATAGATACATAGCTAAACTTTAGATTAGAAGCGCCGAATTAAGGAAGAATAATACATTTGGATTAATCTGAACTCGCAGAAAAGAGATGCGGATACTTAGCTCACATGTCTGCTTCTACCTCCCAAATAGCTCCCTCAACTGACTGGTTCCGTCATAAAACTTTGACTAAAGGAACCTCTTTGTTCCTCAGTCTACGGATCTGAAAATCTAGGATTTCAATAGGAATCTCATCGAATGAAAGACTATTCTGAATATCAGCACTCTCTGAGGGATCTACTACAATAGAATCACCTATGCTTTTTAAGCATGGAGACAGGAAAAATAAGATGAATAGATGAAAACTCTGTGGGCAACTCAACCTCATAGGATACTTTCCCAACACGACTCAAAACTCTATACGGAACAGCATAACAAGTACTAAGCTTTCCCTTTTTACCAAACCTCTTCACCCCTTTCATGATAGCTGAATCTGAGGTCTATCTTAGAGAAATAACTTACACCTTGCAATTGATCAAATAGGTCATCAATTCTCAGAAGAGGATACTTGTTCTTGACGGTGACCTTGTTAAGCTGAAGGTAGTCAATGCACATACGCAAAGAACCATCTTTCTTTGGCATGAATAAGACAGGTGTGCCCCAAAGAGAAATACTAGGCCTAATAAAACCTTTGTCTAAGAGATATTTGAGTTTCTCTTTCAATTCCTTACGATCTGCAGGTGTCGTACGATATGGCGGAATAGAAATGGGCCGAATGTCGGGAAGAAGGTCAATCCCAAATTCTATCTCTCTATCGGGAGGTACCCTTTAGAGATCTTCCAGAAAAAATATCTGGAAACTCATTAACAATATCGACTAACTTAATAGTTGGAGCCTCAAACTTAGTGTATTTGACTCTAACTAGGTGATAGATACAAGCCTTGGATATTAGCTTTATTTCTTTGAGATAGGAGATAAAATGACTCTTGGGAAATACCGAACTCCCGGATCAGTCAAAAGTTGGTTTATCACGAAACTAAAACTTAACCACATGGGTATGACAGTCTATAGACATATAACAAGTATAAAGCCAATCCATACCCAGAATAAGGTCAAAATCCTCCATGTCTAACTTTATCAAATTAGCAAATATGAATCTATAAAGAACAGTAACAGGACAATCTCTATACACTTGTTTAAAAACAATTGACGTCCCTACGGGGGTGGAGACTAGGAAAGGCTCAAGAATATTTTTGGGACTCATTTTAATATTCACAGCTACAAGTGAAGTCACATAAGAGAAGCTTGACCTGGGGTCTAACAACACATAGACATCAAGGCAAAAAACACGGAGCATACCAGTAATATCGGGAGAGGCCTCCAGCTCTTGATGGGATGGTAAAGCATTGAATTTGTTCTGGCGCTAGCTGTCAGCAGTGCTGGATGAAGTGCCCTGAGCAGGGGTAGGATGGGGTGCAGGAGCTGGTGAACTAGTAGTCCGTGCCTAAGGTTGGGCATCTCTATTCCCCTGTCTAGCATAAGGATAATATCTAAGTCTATGGCCCTGATTTCCACAACTAAAACAACCCCTCAGATCTACAAAACACTTATCGGGATGATCCCTACCATACTTAGCATAAGGAGGATAATGGGGCCTGTTATCAACACTGTTCTGCGACCTAGACATAAAAGATCTACCCCCTTACTCCTACCTACTTCTAGGTGTGGGTTCACTAGCTAATGAAGGAACTAGCATAGATGAATGCCTTTGAAACTGAGGGTGGTTCCCTCCATGGAACCTAGGCTGGCTAAACTCATGCTGCTCAGATCTAGCCCTCTTGTTACCCTTCACTTAATCTCTCTCCCTAACCTTATCCTTCTCTATCTACTGGGAATACATCATCAACCTTGCCTGATCCATATCCCTATGCAGCATTGCAGTCTTACACTCTTTCAATATCAAATAAGAAACTTCTGTCACGAACTTGCTCATACTAGCTCGGGGGTCATAAATCAAATCAGGAGCAAACTTGGCCAACTAGTTGACCTTCAAGTAGTACTCCTTAATAGTCATAGATCCCTCCCTAGAGTTTATAAACTCTTCAATCTTTGCTTTCCTCATCTCAAGTGGAAAGAACTTGTCCAAGAATATATCTAGGAATACTTGTCAAGTCATAGGAGCAACATCCTCACCTCTACCCTTTCTCCATAATATAACCCAGTCATAATCTATGTCTTTTATCCTGTAAGATGTCAAATCAACACTTTCTTCCTCAAAAACATGCATCACCTGCGTGATCTTTATCTCCTCCTTAAGGTACAACTGTGGGTCCTCATTTGCCTTAGACCCATAAAAATCTGGTGGATTCATTCTCATGAAATCATGAATCCTAGCCGCAGCTACATCACCTCCCTGCTGATTAGCAACTGCATCCTGGTTATTAGCCCGAACATTGGTGGTGACTTCTTGGGCTAATGCCTGAAAGGCCTCCCGAAACTCAGTATGAGACATAGTCTCATCAAAGGATCAACAGGTGGGGGTTGCTCATCATTGTTCCTATGGGCATTCGCTCTTTGGAGAGGCATTTTCTGATATAGGAGAGCATGAATTATTAGATGAGAGGGACAACTGTAGGCCCAATGGAATCTAAAAGAAAGAAACAACCTTTTCCTAAAATGTCTTGTATCCTCTTTCTCATAGATGTGGTGCACGCTACACACCGATGATCAAAACTCTACTCAATGCAGCTTGACAGACTCCCTCGGACTCCTTAAAAACCTTAGGCTCTGATAAATAGTTTATAACAATTCGAAATTGCCTCCCAGGACGTCATACGGTGCTTAAGGATACAAGTAGCCCCAAGTTAACCCTTTGAGCCTATTTCTACTAATAACACTCATTTTAAGATGAAATAATTGAAACACTAGCATAGACATATCATATGAAAGGAAATATGGAAAAAATGCTCGGTCTAAACGACCAAGCAATAGCGATAAACTTCAATACAACTATAATCTGATAACTAGTCTGACAAAGCCTCTACTAATCCATGAACTAAAGAGCCATTGGGACAAGTCTCCATCTAATTCCAAATAAACTGAAAGTAATAACATAGTCTCTCAAAATGCTAAAATGTCTGACGATATGTCCTCGAACCATGAGGACTCACCACTGTAGAGATGTGGATAGAGGTACTCGAAAGTCACTGATGAGGCTAGGAATGAGCACCTGAACGTACATTATAAGACAATGTAGCACATAGATGTATATGTGGATCAATACTTGGAAATATATTGAGTATGTGGGGGTGCATGCATATATATAAAACAACATCAATAATCTTTAATCAAATCATGCATGTAATAAGTAATGACTCACATGGCTTGAATAAGTATAAAATGTAAATCTCATGAATCATGTAGAATGGAACATGTAACACAAATTTTGTGAGTCATAATAGTTTAACTTTGAAATCGGTAATCTTCTCTTATTCTCATTACCCATAGGATAAAGGAAACTTTAAACAATACTTTCAACTCATTCATACGTCTCATGGAGAGTAAAACTTCTTTAATACTCAAGAGCTCATAACTCTTTTGAACTCAAATACTTGGAATTCAAAATCATATAACTTTGGAATATACTTGAAGGCATTTCATCCACGTTAGGAAAATATCTCATTTCAAGCTTTAGGGAAAAATACTCATATCAAGTAAAAGTATTTTAGTTTTATAGGAAAATATCTTATCTCAAAGATTTAGTTTTAAGGGAAAATATTCTTTCTCAATGGAAAATACTTTAGTTTAGGGAGTTTCTCTTAACTTACATAAACCATGTGAGCTATATGGAGTCCAACATTTTATCCTCCTAAGGAAGAGACCTCACGTTGGGGAGAGGCATCATAATCTTGCTAGGGAGTATAACCTAGGTCTAGTGATCACTAAGTAAATTCGGCCTCGGGCCCAATATGAACTCGGCTTTAGGCACAATGTTAATCATAAACTTGGCCTTAGGCCCAACCTACGGTGGCACATAGTTTTGGGGTAAGGAACTGTAGTAACTTACCCTCTTGGTGCTAAATACTATTCCCTTTAGTTTATTTTGATCATCTCATGAAAATCCACTTTAGAATAATCTCATGGTTTAATAAGAACCGAATAATCAAATCTGTAATCTCATGTAGTAGAGTGGATTTTAAAACTCAATAACCATTAGGTTAAAACATTTCTCGACAATCTCGGAATACTCAAATCATGGGTTCTTATAGCATAAGAGTTCATAAAATTGCAAATATCAATTAGGGCTCAATAACCCATAATTCATTCTCAAGTTAAAACTCATCACAAGCATAATATATAGCATATAGATTTATAACTCGTGCAGAAATCTGGAAATTTCAGCAATTTGTCTCAAAATCTCAACATACTCATATACTTTAATATCTCAAACATTTCAAATATTAACTTCTCATGGATTAAAATCATGGGGTATAGACCCAACTATAATTTCTCAAGAAAATATGTGAAAATCATGCCATTAGACTCTCAATTCATGGGAAATATCAAAATATTGCAATCAATAATAATGGGTGAAAAATCCTAATTAAAATTCTTGTAAAATCTCATAGATTAAAGAAAATCATAGTTTAAATAAGCCTTTGGGCACAAGGATGAAAGGATTGCCCTTGTTCAAAACCCCACATACGTTCAATTACAAAATTGGATAGACAAACTTGCTCTAAACTCTTCATCTTACTCTTGAGTGAGAGTTCTTACAACCTTTGAGATTGGGGAACTCAAATGTCAACTCAATTTGTAGAATCCATGGTGAGTTCTTGGATTTCTCAGAGAAGGGTTTTAGATTTGCTCTTGAGGGAGAAACCCTAGCCTTTGAATGTTTTGGGAGATAATGAGGCTATCAAGTTTATTTGAAATATATCTAAGGGTTAAAAGGGAAAAGACCCAAAAGCCGCTTTTAAAAAGGACTTAAAAATACTAAACGGGGTCTACGACAGTTGGAGCGATGGTTAGTTGCAAGTTTGATGGTCCATCGGATCGTCCGTTGCATGATTACCAGAAAAGGGACATACTGCCTTGATACGATAGTTGGATCGATGGTACGTCGAAGATCCTATGTTCTATCAAATCATCCTTCGCTCAATGGCCAAGATAAGACTACACTGCCTTAGTGGTGACGGTCTCAACGATGGTCTATTGCAGCCTTGACGTTTTGTCATCCTGGCCATCGCATTTGGGCTGGGAAGGGGATTTTATTCCTTGGTCATGATGGTCTGAGCATTGGTCCATCGCATACTCGATGGTCCATTGGATCTTCCATCGCACCTGGGCGATTCCGACAACACTCAGTAAAATGGCCATAACTTCTCAGCCTGATGCCGGATTTTGACGAAATTGGTGTCACTGGAAAGCTAATTCAATTATCTACATGACAAAAAGTCAAATTTAAGAAAATTCTATATGGTTGAAACACCAATCACTTGGGAAGTAACTTCTCAATCTTTTAAGGCTGAAATTACACTTCTCTTGACACTCTCTAAGGCTCAGACTACGAGGGAACTTTGCGGGGTATTACATGGTCATTCATTTAAAATTGGCAATGTTGCAGCCCTGAATTATGATTTTTGATTAGCAAAGAATTCTTTCATCTTCCTTATTTCTTTCATTTCATCTTCTAAGGTAGACAGACGATCATTCAAGGATTTGTTTTACTCATTCAAGTATTTGTTTTCTTCTTGAGTAGAACATAGCATGGACAATAATTCAGTCTTGGAGGAAGTTCCACCTCCTAATTCTTTATCCTTTACTCCACCCCAAAGGCAACTACATGGCTACTTTTTGAGGTCCAAAACACTTTTCAATAATTCCTATGCTAATAAAGATGACTATGCATTCACTATTTCTTCTATTTTAGCCTTCAAAATATAAAATGAAATATTTTCTATCATTATTCCATATAATTTGAAGTAATTAATATACATATTAAATTTACCAAACACACATTTTTTTGAATTTTGTTAAGTTCAACGAGCTTTTTATCTTTATTTTGACTCTCATAGAAAATAGTCCCCAAAGACAAACATGTCAAATAATACCTCATAAATACCTTTTTAGGAAAATAAATTTATGATAATACCTTTTTAGAAATAATATCTCAAATAGGCTTGCTACCCATGTGATGAAGCATCGTCAACTCAGATTGGTTTGCTACCGTCCTTTTGTTTCTCTCCTATATTTGTACAAAAATAATCCAAATAAAAATTATAAAACAAAAGGGAGTTTCCTAAATCCTCATAATCAATATAGATAAAAGTATTTGTATACCTAAAAAATTTCGGAAGAAAAATGTTTCTTTATCAACCACTCCCATTCTTTCTTGTCTATTCCATATGTCTTATTCTTCAAAGCTTATAGAAGTGACTTATTATTCACATATTTTACGTATAAGTATCCTCTCCATTTTTCCATAACACATTCATCCATCTCAAAATATGTTCATTCAGTTTAATGCCTTTAAATTTATCCTACAATAATCAAAATATGGGATAAGTTAATACATTGCAAATACTATAAAAAAATTTACTAAGAAAGGACTAGAACATGAACAACATGGTGAGGTCAGATTTTATAAGAATAAGCAAAGGTTCTATAGTACAAAAAAATTTGAATCATAAGTAGATATGTTAATTACCTCAACAGCTACCCACATGTGATTCAATTTTTCTTGGCTAATATCACTCTACGATGATACTCCCAGTGGACATATATTATGATCAAGAATAATTTTTCCTAAATGCCTCGAAAATAGTTTGCCATTTTCCCAACCGTTCTGTTATTGTAAAAGGTTAGTTTTAGCTTTTCTCCAATTTTAAGCTTAGAAACTTCTTTGCACTTATTGCTACCTTAAACTCTTTTTACCTTTCCAGGATTAGATGAACCTATAGTTGTACAATTTGGTAAAAACTACAATAATTAAATTTAATTCAATAAATTAATAACATATGAATTCAAAATATACCTTTTTCAACATTTTGAGAGTGTTGCATGACTTGATCAATAGATGGAGGCAATGAAATATTGTCTGGCATATTCTCTTTCTCAAGAATCAAGGAATCTCTATCCATTCCTTGCATTTCTTGACTAGAAGGCATGATAGAACTTGAACTTGTGATTTTAGATAGAGTTCGCATATGTTGGTTAGCACAGACGGTGCTCTTGTTTAAAGATTCCACCTTTTTTTCCCTAGAAATTCCTAAAGAGAAGCTCAAAGATCTCTAGGTCTTTACTCTAGACCCTTTCCTATAGTACCTGAAATAAAAAAAATATATCATTAAATTTTATCAAATACATAGTATATTTGAAAAAATACAATATATTTGAACAAATACTTACTTGTTTCAAAGTGTTGAGTATATTTCTTACCAATGGTTTCCATACCTTGACTAACAGACATGGTGGAGTATTTACGCCCTTGTCCTCGACTCATCCCTATAGAACCTAGAAAAATAAATCATATTCTATACTTTAGCATTTAAATTAATATAAATATATGGTACATAACTTTACCACATGTGTGATCGTTGAAGACATCATTAGTTCACAGCTTAGAATATCAATAGCAACCTGATTTCAATCGGTATATAAAATATCTTACTTGTTTTACACTATTGGAGGTATTGCTTAACAACATTACTAGATTGAGGAAATAAACTCTTAGTTGACATAGTGTTTTTCTTAGCTAAATATATAAGCCCGCATCCTTGTCCTTTTTCCATAACACCAGGCGTGACAAATTGTAAGACCCTATAATAGTTCTAGTTCAATTCAGTCTCATATAGCTTGTAATAAGGGGTCCCAGACTTAGGAAAATTTAGCTAAGTGTTAAGACTTAGAATCATTTTTATCCTTCATAATTGAATGATCTTATTTATGATCTTTTCAGACTTAAATTATTGATTTTTAAATTAATACATGATCAAGGTTACCTATAGGTCATCTCGAGTAAGTTTTAAAATTTTTTGGACATCGGTTGAGTCATGTTTGGATGACTAAAATAGCAAGCCAACATGATCATGATGCATCGTATTGTCTATTGCATCGACAGCATGAACACAATGCGTTGGCAATTGCATCAACACCATCAATATGGTACATCGGTCATCACATCGCTAGGTACAGTTTACACTATTAGTTATAGGTTGTTGGTTCAATTAAGTCATTTTCCTTACACATTAAACACCCATAATATGAAATTAAACCCCTCAATAGGCAAAATACATTCACTCATTCACAAAATCCTCTCAATAAATAAACCCTAATTCATCAAGCTCAAGATTAAGTTCAAAGAAATCCCCAACAATCTTCACAAATTTCTTCACTCAGGTATGTTAGGTGCACATCCTTGGGTCTCTTTCCACCCTTGGAGTTCAAGAACCCTTTTCAAATCTTAAATTATGATTCCCATATTATGAATTGAATTATGCTCATGTTTGTGTTGTTGTATGGGTTTCAAGTTAAGATCTTTTATGAGTTCCATGAAATTAAGTTAGCATGTGCGTTGAATTATAAATCTGTCATGTCAAAACCCTTGAATTTGCAAGTTGCATATTGTAGTTATAATAACCTATGTGTTTAGTTCTCATGTATAGCAATCATACTCCCCAAATGTTTGATAAAATATCCATATGAGCAAATTATGCATGGTAACCTATTATTATAGTGCTAAAGTTGTGATATGAGCTTATCAATTATGCTATCGAGTCCTGGGGATATTTGTTACCTGAAATCTACCCATTTACTTAGTTGTAATAGTTATAGAATAGTCCCAGTAAAGGTCAAGAACAGTAGTACTCTGTCAGTTAACAGAACTCAGTGAACTCAGTCTAGTTCAGCCAGTCAACATGATCAGGGTCAGTTCAGTCAATCTTAGTATAGTTTAGTGATCAGTGTTTTTCAGTTAGGAGTAGGATTCAACATCAATCGAACCTAGGGATGGGGGTATTCCTGCTCATTAGGGTTTGAACCTTAGTAGCAATCCCTGAGTTACAGAACTACGTGGCCAACATAGGGTAAGTCATCCTCCTGCCAGACTAGGGTTAACATAATCATATACATATATTTCATAAGTCTTCCTATCATATTAAGGTTGACATAACATTGTTCATATCCCGTGGCAAGGTGCTAACACCGTTCCAAATAAGGTCACAGGTTGGACCCCAAATCAGTCTACATCGGGGTATGTCAGTTAGATGAACACTCCTACAGTTACAGTTTCAGTCTCAGTATCCAGTAAAGAATTTAGTTAGTTCTACAGAACAGTGGCTATCAATTATCAGTTACTCATCCATCAAAATTCAGTACTCAATTTTAGTATAATCTCAGATACATGATGTATATGCATTGTATTGTATGTTCAGTGGTTACAGTTTTGCATGTACTCTCATCTAATTGCTTTATGATGTTCATTCATTCAGTTATCATCTCATGCATATGAATCCATGTATATCAGCCTTACCTCACTTAGTATACCAATACATTTTACATACTGATCGCATACTTTCTTTTGCGCTATGATACCTCATATCATACGTTTGAATGCTCAGTTTCCTGATCGTACTTAGCATCTCAGCCTATTAGCAGCAGATATAGTGGTGAGTCCTCATATTTTGAGGATAGAGTTTATCTATTTCAGTATTCTATAAGTTCAGTAGTTATTTTAGTCAGAGTTAGTTAGGGGTTTGCCCTACAACTCCATATTTAAACAGTTAGAGACTTTTAGACTAGCATAGTCAGTTATTTAGTTTTTAGATGCTATTATCGTTTATACTCAGATATTATTTTAGTATTTTGAGAACCTTATGGTATTTTTAGATTTCTTTCATATATATATATATTCCAGTATTATATTCAGTGCTCATAGCAGGTATCAGTCATGGGTTAGCTTATAGTCCTTCGGGGTTGTAAGCGCCATGAGATGTCTATGATGTACTCTCATGGAGTTACATAAATGTATACATAGTACTCTTTCCCGTTGATCCGACCTTATTTTCAGTCTTCAATCACTTTATCTTGAACCTGTAAAAGAACCAAAAACGAAAAAAAAATATGAAAGAAAATGTGGGACGATATAGTAATATAAGAAATCTTCATGCATATCATCATAAGAATGTCTAAAAATATAATTATTATCTTACATAACCAAAACACTACCTCAATAGCTTTTTTTTCATTTTTTGTGACATTTTCCTAACTCTACAATATCTTCATCCATTTCAATATCATCATCTATTTTTTCCAATGTCTCATAGGAATCACGAGGTTGAGTCTTCATCACTAGTTGCCAAACTTTGTTGGAATTATCATTAACATAAAACACTTGAGATGCTTAGTCTGCTAAAACAAATGGCTCATTTGTTTTCAAAAATCTACTCTAAATTAACACTCACGAAGTCATACTCATTTTTTTGACTCCCTTCATTTCATCATACACATCAAACCAATTACATCGAAATAAGATAACTCTTGTATCTGGTACAAACTTCAACTCAATAACCTCTATTAAAACTCTATAGTAATCAAAGTTCTCACCAGGAGTACCATTATCGCCAACTATGACAACACCATATTTTTGAGTTTTGAACTTTTTATCATAATCTTCTACATGAAATCTATATCCATTAGCAATATAACCATTTCAATGTGTCGAATATTTGGTAGGACTGTGGGAAAGTGAAAGCTGATCTTTCATGATCCGACTATCATCTCCTTTATGTAATGTGTGACCTATCAATAAGATTGCACTTAATACTTTAGAATGAGTAATATAATATTAAAATATTAAATATTATGGTTATGCATTACTTACCCTATCTTTTAACCATTTTATAAATTATCGGTTCCATTCTGCATCAGACAAGTGTCGAATAGTTTCCTTATGAGTTTGTGCAAATTATCTACAAAATTAAAGTGAATCATAAATCTCATATACAAAAGAAATTACAATAAAGTAAATAATAAAAATAAGACTACATGAGTGCTTTTCATACTGGAGATACGGTAAGACTTCATCACAATTCTTCAATATGTACATATGTGTTTGTTCCAATTCATTGGCTTCAATCTCGCATGGAACTTTAGCTTCCAAAGTTTTTCCGGGTTGATAAAATATAGATAAACCTCTATCAAATTCTTTTAAACCCCCATCATAATTTCTTTCAGGCCGATTGAATTTTGTTTCAATTCTATGCAAATACCTTGAACACAAGGTCATACACTCATTTATAATGTAGCCCTCTACAATAGAATCTTCAGGGCTTGCCTTATTACCAATGAGAGATTTCAAAAAATACAACTATTACTCTACAAGATATATCCACCTATAATGATTAGGCTCGATAATCTTAGCTTTAGTTGCTAAATGAATAGGCAAGTGCACCATGACATCAAAAAATGAAGGAGAAAAGACCTTTTCTAACTTGCAAAGTGTTTTGGGAATCTGCACTTCAAAATGTTTCAAATCATCAATTATCAACTCCTTGGATCCAAGAACACAAAAAAATAAGATAACTCAATAAGTGGGTCACACACTTCTTTGGACAATATACCACGAAGTGCAAGAGGGGGTAGATGTTATATAAGAACATGACAATCATGACTTTTCAACCCAAATATCTTGTGATATTTTAAGTTCACATATTGAGAAATATTAGATAAAAAACCATCAGGAACTTTCATATTTTTTAAGAAAATACAAAATTTGTGTTTACCTTTAGAAGGCAATGTGTACCATGTAGTTGAAACTTCAACTTTCTTCTCTTTTTGGATGAGGTGCAATTCCGGTCTAATGTTCATCTTTTGCAAGTCTAATCGAGTGTTAATTGTATCCTTGGTATTTACTTTAACATTCATGAATGTCCCCATAAAATCCTCACATATATTTTCTTCAATATGCATAACAACTAAATTATGTCACAATAAGAGATACTCCCAATATGAAAGCTTAAAATGATACTTTTCTTGTTCAAGTTATCCTTTTTATCCTTATGTGATATCTTCTTCCTTTACTTTGGATCCCTCAATAATCGTTTCCCTTCAAGATCTTGTACTTAATTAAGTATCTCAGTACCAAAATGATTTTTTGGTGGTGGCCTTTTCTCTTTTGTACCATCAAAGGACTGCTTCTCATATCTCCATTTATGACTAAGAGGAAGGTAACATCGATGACCCATAAAACACTACGTCATACTGTTAGCCAATCGAATTGGGGTGATATAGATAAAGTGAAATCTTGCCTCGGGGGTTTTGTGTGATAAAAAGGTGTCGCTTAAGCTTAAAGGTAAATTCTATAGGGTGGTAGTCCTTCCATCCATGTTGTATGGAGCGAAGTGTTGGCTAGTCAAGAACACCTATGTTTAAAAATTGAAGGTGGCAAAAATGCAGATGTTGCGTTGGATATGAGGGCTTACTAGGAGTTATAGAGTTTGAAATGAGTTTATTTAGGAGAATTTTGGAGTGGCTTCGATGGAGGAAAAGATGCAGGAACTCCAACTGAGATGGTTCGGACACGTGATGAGGAGGGGCACGGATGCCCCAGTTCGTAGGTATGAGAGGCTGGCTTTGGATGGTTTAAGGTAGGGTAGAGATAGGCCCAAAAAATATTGGAGAGAGGTAATTAGGTAGGACATGGAGTAGTTATTGCTTACGGAGGACATGACACTAGTTAGGAAAATATGGAGGACATGAATTAGGATAGAAAGCTAGTGCAAGTTTGGGTCGTCAAGGTAGGGTATTACTTGGTGGGTGTACTATTCTTGTTATGATACCTTGCTTCCTGCTTTATTATGAAATTTTTTACTATTCTTTGTTTACTATTCCTTGTGAATGTCATATTTATGTCATGTCATCCAATTCTATGCTTTATTATGGATCGGATTATTATTCCTTCTCTTGAGCAGGGGGTCTATCGGAAACAACCTTTCTACTTCTCTGGAGGTAGTGGTAAAGACTGCATATATCTTACCCTTCCCAGACCCCACTATGTAGGAATACACTGGATTTGATGTTGTTGTTGTTGTCTCTTTGGCAACATGTATTGTAAGACCCCATAAAGTTCCCTCATAGTCTGAGCCTTAAAGTGTGTCAAGCGAAGTGTAATTCTGGCCCTAAAAGATTGAGAAGTGACTTTCCAAGTGATTGGTGTTTCAACCATATAGAATTTTCTTAAATTTGACTCTTTTTTCATGTAGAGAATTGAATTAGCTTTCCAATGACACCAATTTCGTCTAAATCCGGCATCGGGGTGAGAAGTTATGGCCATTTTACTGAGAGTTATCAGAACCACCCAGGTGTGACGGACTATCTGATGGAATATTGAGTCTTCGATGGACCATCGTGACTAAGGCATAAACTCCCTTTCCTGGCCCAAGTTCGACGGTCAGGACGACGGACCGTCACTGAGACTGTCACCACCAAGGCAGTGTGGTCTCATCTTGGCCATCGAACGATGGCCGATCCAATGGACCATTGGATCTATGATGGATCAATGATCTGACATCACGTCAAGGAAGGATGTCCCTTTTTTGGTCATCGTGCGACGGACGACCCGACGGACCATCGCACCGACCATTGCAGACACCGTTCAGTATTTTTAAGTCCTTTTTAATAGGGTATTTTGTTTCTTTTCCTTTTTAACCCTTAGATATATTCCAAAGGAACTTGATAGCCTCATAATCTCCCAAAACATCCAAAGACTAGGGTTTCTTCCTCAATAGCAAATCTAAAACCCTTCTCCAAGAAATCCAAGAACTCACCATGGATTTTACAAATTGAGTTGAAATTTGAGTTCCCCAACTTCAAAGGCTACAAGAAATCTCTCTCAAGAGTAAGAATAAGAGTTTAGAGCAAGCTCGTCCATCCAATTTCATAATCCAAGGTATGTGGGGTTTTGAACAAGGATAATCCTTTCATCCTTATGCCCAAAGGCTTATTTAAACTATGATTTTTTGCAATCTATGAGATTTTACATGAATTTGAATTAGGGTTTTTCACCCATTATTATTGATTGCAATATTTTGATGTTTCCCATGAATTGAGAGTCTAATGGCATGATTTTCACATATTTTCTTGAGAAATTGCAGCTGGGTCTATACCCCATGATTTTAATCCTTGAGAAGTTAATATTTGAAATGTTTGAGATATTAAAGTGTATAAGTATGTTGAGATTTTGAGAAAAATTGCTAAAATTTCCAGATTTCTACATGAGTTATGAATCTATATGCTATCTATTATGCTTTTGATGAGTTTTAACTTAAGAATAAATTATGGTTATTAAGCCCTACTTGAGATTTGCAATTTTATGAACTGTTATGCTATAAGCACCCATGATTTGAGTATTCTAAGATTGTTGAGAAATGTTTTGAACTAATGGTCATTGAGTTTTGAAATCCACTCTACTACATGAGATTACAGATTTGATTATTGGGTTCTTATTGAACCATGAGATTATTCTAAAGTAGATTTTCATGAGATAAGCAAGATAAACTAAAGGAAGTAGTATTTAGCACCGAGCGGGTAAGTTACTACGATTTCTTACATCAAAACTACGTGCCACCGTAGGTTAGGTCTGAGGCTGAGTTTTTGATAATCATTGGGCCTAAGGCCGAGTTGATATTGGGTCCGAGGCTGAGTTTGATTAGTAATCACTGGACCTATGTTATACTCCCTAGCAAGAGTATGACGCCTCTCCCCAACATTAGGTCTCTTCCTTAGGAGGACAAATTGTTGGACTCCATGTAGCTCGTAAACTAAAGTATTCTCCATTGAGATAGAATATTTTCCCTTAAACTTAAAGCTTTGAGATAGGATATTTTCCTTTAAAACTAATATACTTTCCCTTGATATAAGTACTTTTCTCTAAAGCTTGAAATGAGATATTTTTCAAATATGCATGAAATTCCTTCAAGTATGTTCCAAAGTTATATGATTTTGAGTTCCAAGTATTTAGGGTCAAAATATTTATGAGTTCTTGAGCATTAAAGAAGTTTTACTCTCCATTAAACATATGAATGAGTTGAAAATATTGTTTAAAGTTTCCTTTAGCCTATGGGTAATGAGAATTAGAGAAGATTACCGATTTTAAAGTTAAACTATGATGAATCATGAGATTTGTGTTACATGCTCCATTCTACATGATTCATGAGCTTTACATTTTATACTTATTCAAGCCATGTGAGTCATTACTTTTTGTATGCATGATTTGATTAAAGATATTGATGTTGTTTTATATAAATGCATGAACCCCCACATACTCAGTACATTC